>NC_047118.1:58829688-58970827 GCF_902500255.1 Thalassophryne amazonica
TGCAACAGAAGTGAAAGCTGTAGTTGCTACTGCTTAAGACTGCTTTATTATTTTTGTCCAATTTAATAAATTGTGCACACAGTACTGTCCTACTGCTGTCTGTGGACATGTTGTGGCATTTTCCATCCATCCATTTTCTATACCCGCTAATACCAATTAAGGTTTATGGGGGCTGTGGCATTTTTATTTGTGAAATAGTGCACAAGATGTTATTTTATCAACCAGTGCCACAAATACTGGCTAATCCAACAGATGTTGCTAAAAACAATGACTGTCTACACCGTGCTACAAACCAAGCAGTAAATTAAAACATTGTAACGTTTTGACAAGAAGCAGAAAGTTCAACCACATTACACCGATTTTGGCCTCTTTTCACTGGCTTTCTGTCTTTGTGAGGTCTCACTTTAAGGTTCTGTTACTAACATATAAAATTCATGGCCTAGCACCTCCCTACCTAGCTGACCTAATTACACCCTACGCACCGGCCCGGGCTCTGTGTTCTCAGGACACAGGAGTACTTTGTGTCCCTAAGGTTAATGAACAGTCTGCAGTCCACAGAGCCTTCTCTTATCATGCACCTGTTTTGAGAAATGAGCTCCCTGTGGACATAAAACAGTCAGATTCCATAGAGACAACCAAGTCCAGAACAGAGAGACATCCATTCTCCCTCTCGTATGGCTAGCATACTGGCACTGTAAGGAACTATGCTTCCTATTCTTTGAATTAATCTTATTAGCAATGGAACAGGTCTCAGCTAGCCTCATCTAATTCCTGGTTCTGTTAGTGAATCTCAGGGCTAGCTGCCGGGCCATCACCTTAGTATTCTCTCTGGTTCCCCGTCGACTTATTGTTGGTGAACTTATACCTTAGGTGCAGTTATTTCCGACTGACTGATTCTGCTCTTTTTCTGTCTGTCCCAGGCACCGATGAGACCTCCTGTGGATGACGGTTATGCACCCCAGGTCTACAGCTCCTCCTGAATGGGACACCAGTTAGGTTACTCCCCAGCAAAGGCCAGTACCCACTTACAGCTGGGTGGACTGGGGCGATGCAAATTAAGTGACTTGTTCAAAGGCACAAACAGGTACCATGACCAGGAACTGAGCCCAGGTCTACATATTTGGTCGCCAACTCCTTTCCCAAATTAAGCAATATAATGACATATCATTTTAATAGTTAGAAGTCTCCACTGACCCATTTGTGTCCAGGTAGTTCAGGTTGAGGAGGATTTTTAGTCATCTAATTACTATTTGAATTCCTTGCGGATTTATTTCAACCATCACAGCAATTTCATCTCAGTGCTTATTGACAATTTTTTTTATCCTAAAGATAAACATTCTCTCCTGAAATTACAGTCCACAACAACAGGATAACAATGAAAATCACTGCAAAGAGATTCTTTGTTGCTTCTGGCAGAAGGCGTCAATGAAACATTAGTGAGGAAGGAATGCCTGTTTTCAGGGTTATCCGTCTCTTGCCTCATGTGGGCTTTAACACATGAGCAGCACTCCTCACAAGAGGGAAAAGATCACAGGGCTTAATTAGAAATGAATAAAGGATGCTGTAATTAACGTGGAAAACTCTCCCTCGATGTACAGTACCAAACACGGGGCACCAAAGATGGCTCTCATAACGCTTAATGTCTGGTAGTAATGTTAAAAAAAAAGAGCTCATGCTGCTCATAGAGGAGGTCTGCCTGAACAACTGTGTGTTGATGTTAATTTAAATGCCTAATGTGACATGCAGCATTGCAATGCGATTAATGAGAAGAGGTGCAGTGCAGGAGTCGCCACAACAGCAGAATCTAGCACCTAGTTTCCTGACTTTTTAAAATGTGGTTAATCATCATCACTGCTGCAACCACTTAAGCTCTGCTCTTTGGGATAAAAAAAAACAAAAAATTCCAAAGAGGCGATGACAAGCAACACCCAGATATGAATTCCCTTCGGATTAGACTAATTTATGACTTTCGACATAAAGTTCAGGGTGTAATTAAGCCAACATGAAATGACAAATTAATCTGTTATGAAACGGTTGCAGTGACACTACTTTAAACTAATGTTCTTTTGTGGCACTCTGTCAGGTATATATTTTTTTAGAATGGGTATGCCAGAGATTTTAAAAATGCAACCCATCAACAACAAAAATTCTTACAAAGCCTCATCATGGCATGAAGGTAGCAACACTTATTTATTCAATGTCCATCTAAGCTCTCTCTTGCTACTTTACCATCAACCGCATGCCTGCATGCAGTCATACAGTTTCCACGATTTGTTTAATTTCAGTTGGGGCTGATCAGAGCCAGGTGGATGGAAAGTGACTAAATATACAACTTGATTTTACGGCCCAAACTGGACTGATCAAGGCTTTGCTGTGAGAAAATGGTGACAGACAACATCTCCATTACAAAGAAGAGATATTAGAGGTTGTGAATTAAGCAACTCTCACACCTGGCTGATTTTTACAGCAATTTGCACCATAACGGGCAGTATTACAACTCTGTGCACCTCAGCTGTTCCCTCCAAGTAGCAGTCACCCGGCAGCATTCCATGCTGAGTCCTGCAGAACAAGCACACCACTCAGGAAATGTCAGGAACCCCCCCTCCCCCCAAGAGCCCTGAAGACTCCCAGCTGCCTTGGCTCTGCTTGCACTTTGTTCCAGATGACCTGGGGCAGGCCCGTCACAGCTTGCTAGAACTCAAGGTAAACTACTAGATGTACAGTCGAGCTGGGCCAAGCTACATTTTTTCCACTTCTGATCAGATTCTGAAACACAACTGCCGATGCAATACTGATACAGATTCTGATAGAAGAGTACTTGCTGAACTTTAGAGCCATTGCAGACCATGTTCCTACACTGTGGAATAGTTTGCCTGTTGACATTAAAAAGTCCACTTAAGTTGAAGCATTTACAGCAAATTTTAAAACTTATTTTTCCTTCTGTTTACCATTAGTTAAACACAGTGCATCTGGAAAGTATTTGCAGTGCTTCAGTTTTCCACAGTTATGTTACAGCCTTATTCCAAAATGGAGTAAATTCATTTTCCCCCTCAAAATTCTAGTCACAACACCCCATAGTGACAGCATGAAAAAAAAATTGTATTGAATTTATGCAACTTTATTAAAAAGAAAAAACTAAGAAATCTCATGTAGTGAAGTATTCAAACCCTTTGCTCAATACTTTGTTGATGCACCTTTGGCAGCAATTACAGCCTCAAGTTTTCTTTAATATGATGCCACAAGCTTGGTGCACCTATCTTTGGACAGTTTTGCCCATTCCGCTTTACAGCACCTCTCAAGCTCCATCAGGCTGGATAAGGAGTGTCGGTGTGCAGCCATTTTCAGATCTCTCCAGAGATATTCAGGTCTGGGCTCTGGCTGGGCCACTCATGGACATTCACAGAGTTGTCCTGATGCCACTCCTTTGATATCTTGGCTGTGTGCTGAGGGTCACTGTCCTGCTGAAAGATGAACCGCTGCCCTAGTTTGAGGTCAAGGGTGCTCTGGAGCAGGTTTTCATCCAGGATGTCTCTGTACATTGCTGCAATCATCTTTCCCTCAATCCTGACTAGTCCCCAGTTCCTACCACTGAAAAAAATCCCCAGAGCAAGATGCTGCCACCACCATGCTTCCTGTGGGGATGGTGCCTAGGAGGTCTGCCGTGTGCCTTTTACTAAGGGGTGACTTCCGTCTGGCCACTCTACCATAAAGCCCTGATTGGTAGATTGCTGCAGAGAAGGTTGTTCTTCTGGAAGATTCTCCTCTATCCACAGAGGAATGCTGGAGCTCTGACAGAGTGACCATTAGGTTCTTGATCACCTCTCTGACTAAGGCTCCCCTCCCCCGATTGCTCAGTTTAGACAGGTCTAGGAAGAGTTCTGGTGGATCCGAAATTGTTCCACTGACGGATGATGGACGCCACTGTGCTCATTGGGACCTTCAAAGCAGCAGAAATGTTTCTGTACCCTTCCCCAGATTTGGGTCTTGAGACAATCCTGTCTCGGAGGTCTACAGGCAATTCCTTTGACTTCATGTTTGAATTGTGCTCTGACATGCACTGTCAACTGTGTGAACTTATATGTAAATAGGTGTGTGTCTTTCCAAATCATGTCCAATAAACTGAATTTATCCCAGGTAGACTCTAGTTAAGCTGTAGAATCATTTCAAGGATGATCAGTGGAAACAAGATGCACCTGAGCTCAATTTTGAGCTTCATGACAAAGGCTGTGAATATGTATGCACCTGTGATTTCTTAGTGTTTTTATTATTATTATTATTATTATTTTTAATACATTTGCAAAAATCTCTGAAAAACACTTTTCACATTGTGATTATGGGGTATTGTGTGTCGGGTTTTGAGGAAAAACTGAATTTCATCTATTTTTGATTGAGGCTATAACATTAAAAAAATGTGAAAAAAGTGAAACACGGAGTATTTTCTGGATGCACTGTAATTTTATCAAAGCCTAAGTATATCTGCCATTTATTTAAAGTGTGTGATTAACATATGGGAAATGCTATGCATAAAAAGAAGCTGACTGATGAAAGCATGCGCAGTAGCAGGATTGCATATGTCAGTGTGCATGCCCGGTGTCGGCGACCAAATGGTCCCCCCCTAAAAATCGGTCTGCCCTGCCTTCCCTGCGCATGCGTCATCAGCCGTGGTTCACGGATTATCACCTCCTTTCTGCTTAAAACTGCACTCCAGTCATCATCTATCTAAGCGACAGATATCTGAAGCTTTTCTACGACAATCATTTCTACATAAATTCAGCATTATTTCATCATAAAAGATGGAGGAAACAATCAGCGCGCCACAGTTACATGAGCTGCTAGCTGCTGCATTCACTGCATGTCCGTCATTTCAAATTTCAAATTTTCTGCTTAAAACGGCCTCATTTCTGCTTAAAACTGACTTCAGAATGATTTAAGAGGTTTTACCTTGTCATCTGATGGATAATCCAATTATTCCCTTTGATCGCTTTGGGTGACTCTTTCTCAGATGAGCTGTTGATGCTCCGAAATGACACATGCACAGTGAAGGTGGGGGGACAGATTTTGAGGGGGGACTGTTCAGTCTGCGACACTGGTGTTCTGTTGAGCTGAGCTCCCAGCTCCCCCACTCCTCTCAGTTTACTGTTTTTGATTATGATGATGACAGTGTGAACAGAATGGGAGCAGCCAAATGGACAACAACAACATACATACTTATATACATACAGTGGTGGGCACAGCTAACTGAAAAGTTAGCTTCGATAACCATTAATCCACTAACTGAAAAGTTAACTTTTATAACTTTTAGTACTGACTTGGTCCCGGCCACACAGGATTACACCCTCGGCTAATGATAAGCCAGTATCAAGTTTAAGCGCCGCAGGGGCTGCCAGGGAAATTTAAAGGTTAAGGCACATAACCCGCACATTCCCACGATCACAAACAAAACGAAGGCACAAAAAATAAATAAATAAAAAATGAAACCCCAAACATTGTAATCATCTTTAGTAAAAGCAGTAAATCACAGTATTAGAAGTCACCGTTTATATATTTATAAACCGTTAACGGTTCACCCGTATCGTGTTCACAAACAAAACAAATACACAAAAAATAAATAAATAAAAAATTAAATCCCAAACACTATCATCTTTATCAAAAGCAGCAAACTGCAGTATTAATAGTCCCAGGGGAGCTCAACTCGACAGAACACCAGTATCGCAGACCGAACAGCCCCCTAAAAATCGGTCCCCCTGCCTTCACTGCGCATGTGTCATTGGCCGCGGTTCACAGATTAACACCTCATTTCTGCTTAAAACTGCACTCTAGTCATCATCTATCTCAGTGACAGATATCTGAAGCTTTTGCGTTTTTAAACATCAATAGTCCAGGGCAATGGCACCATGTCTCTGCACCAAAATCAGGAAATCAGAAGAGACACGCACATCCCAGATGTCTAAAAAAGGTGTACTGGATCAAAAAAGAGACAAATATCAAAAGCAAAAATCCGCACAACCTCAGTGCTCCCATGCAAAAAGCTTTATTTGGACACAAATACCAAAACAGTTGCACCAAAATCTTGACATTTTGCTGAAATGGCGATGGGATGTGGTTTCTGTTTTGTTTTTCCTCCAACTTGTAAAATTTAATCTTTTTTATTTTTTTTAAGGTTGGTGGGCTGAGTCCCTGTGTTAATTTTTTTATCCCTCTTTCTTTGCAGTTCAGCTGTTAACTTCCTACACTTGAAAACGTGTTATCGCGAGTGGCAGTGAGATGTTTTTTTTTTTCCTCTCTCTCTCTCTCTCTCTCTGGAGAACGGCTGGGTGTGTGTTGGAACGTAATGGCGGAATAAAGGAATGTTCTGTGGTACCAGAGACGTCGTGTTTTTGGCATTTACAGTGTAGCAGAGGATGGTTACCAATTATAAAATACCGCCAAAGTTTGATGAAGCTCGGCCGTACGAGTGCTGGAAAAATGAAGTTAGTATTTGGAGACTTGTCACGGACTTAGACAAGAAGAAGCAGGCACTCGCAGTGACGCTGGGGCTCGAAGGGAGAGCTAGAGAGACTGTCTTGGAAATATCCGCAGCCGACCTGAACAAGGATAATGGTATGGAAACCTTGCTTGCAAAATTGGACGCGGTATTCCTTCGAGAGGAAAAAGACCGTGCTTATGAAGCATACTCTCATTCTGACTCGATAGCCAAAGACAGTGCTTTGTCCATGGCCGACTACATCATAGACTTTGAATAACGTTACAACCACATGAAAAAGTACAACATGATGCTGCCTGATGCTGTGTTGGCGTTTAAACTTCTGGACACAGCTTGTCTTGAGGAAAAGAGCAGGCAGCTGGCACTCACAGCGTGCACGGATCTATCATTTGCGCCGATGAAGTCTGCACTGAAGCGGATTTTCGGAGGCAAAAACAACGGAGCGAGCAATGGCGGTGGGACACAAGATGGAGTTTTTTCACGGATCAAAGACCACCTGGTAAATTCAGACGGAGCAACGGCTCTTCTCAGACCAATCAGCAGCACCCGCAGCAGGGCACAAATCCGCTCGACAAATATGGTAAGTGAACAAAATGCGCCATTTGTCAGAGCACATACCATTGGGCCAAAGATTGTCCTCACAGACGAAATTAAGTAAAGTTAACAGATGAAAAAGTGGAGGAATGCGATATTACTCTGTTTACCAAAGTTATGACTGACTCTGAGATCTTCCTAATTGAATCACTGGGATCAGCCATTATTGACACTGCATGCACGCGTACTGTGTGTGGTGAAAAGTGGCTGGATAGTTACATTAAAGACTTGAGTGAAAGTCAAATCAACAAAATGCTAAAAACAGAATCGCCAAGCTGTAGACCATTCAGATTTGGAGATGGACAAGTGGTAAACTCCAACAGAAAAGTGAAACTTCCTGCTAAGATTGGTCAAACAAAGTGCCACATTGAAACTGAAGTTGTTTCTGCTGACATTCCCTTGCTGTTGAGCAAAATGTCTCTAAAAAGAGCAGGGACTATTTTAGATATGGAAAATGACAGACTTATCATGTTCAAACAACCGCTGCCTTTGGAGCTCACTAGTTCGGGACACTATTGTGTAGACATTAGAGATGAAGGTCCTCAACTGAGTGGCAATGAAAGTGAAGTTCTTGTCGTCACAGCAGAGATGTCAACAGAAGAGAAGCGTAAAGTTCTGCTGAAGCTTCACAAGCAGTTTGGCCACGCCTCCGCAGACCGGCTGCAGCGGCTCATTCACAGCTCTGGAAATACTGACAAAGAGTGTCCAGTCATTTTGCAGGAGATCATTTGTGACTGTGAGATATGTCAGAAGTACAGCAGGACCAAGCCCAAGTCAGCTGTCGGTTTGCCATTGACCTCGGAGTATAATGAAACGGTGGCAATGGATCTACATGAGTTGGAACCTGGCGTGTGGTACCTGCACATCATCGACCATTTCAGAAACCTTCAGAGATTGTCAATTCCTTCATCCATTCATGGATAAGTGTCCACGGTTCACCCAAGCGGTTGTTTACTGACAACGGTGGAGAGTTTAACAATGAGGAAATACGAGACATGGCAGAAAACTTTAACACTGAGACCAAGACCACAGCAGAATACAGTCCCTGGAGCAATGGGCTGCTGGAGAGACACAACATGACACTAACTGAAATCCTCCTGAAGGTAAAAAAGGAAAATGGGTGCAGTTGGCAAACTGCCCTAGACTGGGCTCTGATGGCCAAAAACAGTATGCTCAACGTGCATGGTTACAGTCCATACCAGCTTGTGTTTGGACATAGTCCTAATCTTCCTTCTGTTTTGGTTGATAAACTACCTGCTTTAGAGGGAACTTCTATGAGTACTAAAGTAAGGCAACATCTAGCAGCTTTACATGCTTCGAGGAGGGCTTTCACAGAGGTGGAATGCTCAGAAAGGATAAGAAGAGCATTGCGTAAGCAGCTCAGACCTACAGATGAAAAGTATGAGACAGAGTGTACTACAAGGGAGCAGACACTACAGAGTGGAAGGGTCCAGGTGTAGTTATTGGTCAGGACGGAGCTGTTGTGTTTATAAGACACGGTGGGATTCTGGTCAGAGTACATCAGTGCAGGCTCAATAAGTGAATGGGCAGGATCAGAGCACTTCAGTTCTAAAGTAATCCCAGTACTTAAGTCTGCTTTTCATGTGGGCCGTGAAGAACATGACCGTTTTTCTTACGTGGGCATGGACATTGTGACTGTGGCTGGAGGAGTGGAGGTGCATCAGCACAATTATATTGACAACTTACAACCAGTTCATTTACAAGCAGCACGGGCTGTACAGAGACATGCACCGTTAAATGAGACAGAAAGAGCTCATACAAGCAAACAAAATCAAAGAGGTTTTCTGGTCAGAAGCCAAGTCACAACTCGCCGATTGACTAAAAAAGGGTGCTTCCTCTTTTATTTTGTTGTTTTTTTTCCCTTATAATGGCTGTGTGTTCCATCAGCCAAGGTAACCTTTTGATTAACTGTTAATTGCCGCTTAAAAGAGAGAGTGAGATTGTTAACTTCCTACACTTGGAAATGTGTTATCGCGAGACGCAGTGAGATATTCTCTCTCTCTCTCTCTCTCTCTCTCTCTCTCAGGACGGCTGGGTGTGTGTGTGTTGGAACGTAATGGCGGAATAAAGGAATGTTCTGTGGTACCAGAGACGTCGTGTTTTTGGCATTTACACAGCTGGAGGTTGAACATGCAAGCCTCACAGACAGTTTTTTTTATTATTATTATTATTATTATTTTATTTAAGTTACAGTGTTTGTGAAGCATTGTGTGTTGCCCAAAAAAAGCGAAAATAAAAAAAGCGAAACATCGGTGACAAACAGTTTCTGAAACATCCTCTCAGCAGAAGATCTTTCACAAACTGTTTGTCAGTTTGTCCGTGCTAAGCCTCTCACACCGGGCAGAGAGAGACAGCAGCCAGCCACAGGGTCAATAGTCACTCCCCACGTAGAGTGGACCATGTGTTTTTTTGTTGTTGTTTGTTTTTTATAATAGACAAACACACAGGTTCGCTTTAAATGCGCAGTCAGTCTATTTCAGATGATCAGGGTGAACCCTCTTTCGCAGAGTTTCTGCTTAAAACGGCATCGTTTCTGCTTAAAACTGACTTTACAATGACTTAAGAGGTTTTACCTTTATCATCTGATGGGTAATAATCCCATTAATCCATTTGATAGCTTTGGGTGAAGATACTCCGTCTCAGACGTGCTGCTGTGGTCCGAAAACAGTCTGCGGCATGGGCCTGACTGTTGCACACACAACAGACAGGAACTAACATGCATGATTTTAGGGTTTACAAACATTTTTGACCATCAAACTTTAGTCACTTTACCAGCAAAAAAAAAATGTTAGTGGACTGAAAGTTAGCAGAACTAAATTTAGTGGAAGCTAACTGGTCCACTGATGGTTTTCAAAGTTAGCTGAAAAGCTAATCCGCTAACAAAAAGTTAGCTTCGTTAATTAGCAGTTAGCGGAACTGTGCCCACCAATGTGTGTGTGTGTATACGAGGGCTGTCAATAAAGTAACGGTCCTTTTTATTTTTTTCAAAAACTATATGGATTTCATTCATATTTTTTTTTATAGTTTTTCCACGCCTGTCGGTGACGTCATTCGCCTGTGAGCACTCCTTGTGGGAGGAGTCGTCCAGCCCCTCGTCGGAATTCCTTTGTCTGAGACGTTGCTGAGAGACTGGCGCGTTGTTTGATCAAAATTTTTTCTAAACCTGTGAGACACATCGAAGTGGACATGGTTCGAAAAATTAAGCTGGTTTTCAGTGAAAATTTTAACGGCTGATGAGAGATTTTGAGGTGAGACTGTCGCTTTAAGGACTTTTCACGGTGCGAGACGTCGCGCAGCGCTCTCAGGCGGCGTCATCAGCCTGTTCAAGCTGAAAACCTCCACATTTCAGGCTCTATTGATCCAGGACATCGTGAGAGAACAGAGAAGTTTCAGAAGAAGTCGGTTTCAGCATTTTATCTGGATATTCCACTGTTAAAGGAGATTTTTTTAATAAAAGACGTGCGGACGGGTCCGCGCGTCGGGACGCAGCCGCCGCGACGCTCCGCCACAGGAAAAACACCTCTGTTGAAAGCCTTAAGGACAAGTTGGAACATGTCCTGCCTGTTAAACAATTTCTCATATACTCACTCCACTGAAAGCCATCAAAAGCCGCCTGGATTTTACAAATGGTTATCAACACGGAGGTGTTTTTCCTGTGCCGCCGCACCGCGTCGGCTGCGTCCCGACGCGCGGACCCGTCCGCACGTCTTTCATTTCATGTAATCTCCTTTAACAGTGGAATATCCGGATAAAATGCTGAAACCGACTTCTTCTGAAACTTCTCTGTTCTCTCACGACGTCCTGGATCAATAGAGCCTGAAATGTGGAGGTTTTCAGCTTAAACAGGCTGATGACGCCGCCTGACAGCGCTGCGCGACGTCTCGCACCGTGAAAAGTCCTTAAAGCGACAGAATCACCTCAAAATCTCTCATCAGCCGTTAAAATTTTCACTGAACACCAACTTAATTTTTCGAACCGTGTCCACTTCGATGTGTCTCACAGGTTTAGAAAAAATTTTGATCAAACAACGCGCCAGTCTCTCAGCAACTTCTCAGACAAAGGAATTCCGACAAGGGGCTGGATGACTCCTCCCACAAGGAGTGCTCACAGGCGAATGACGTCACCGACAGGCGTGGAAAAACTCACGCATGCGCACGAGGGTTCAAGCATGTCTGACGTAAAAACATATGAATGAAATCCATATAGTTTTTGAAAAAAATAAAAAGGACCGTTACTTTATTGACAGCCCTCGTATATATATATATATATATATATATATATATATATATATATATATAAAAAACACTGTACTCCCCCCCCGTGCTACTTTTTTGATACTGGACAAAAGTGGCTAATAGCTATTCCTATGGAAAGTGTGATAAGAATTCACATTATGCTGATTGTTCAGAGGACATTTCCTGAAGTCAAAGAGCAGCTGACAGGGCTGCTCTAAATAGAATTCTGTCATGCACAACTTACCGTTAAATACTATGTCAAAAAGTACTATGGATCTCTGTTGATCCACACTGACATAAATGCAGTAGATTGAAATATTCCAGCATGTGGCAAATATTACTATCACTGTAAAACACAGTGTACCAGAAATGTATTCTTACAGAAACTACAATGTGCAAACTATCTGGTACATAACAAAAAAATAAATGAGTTTGCTAACCCGGTGATACAGGAGCAAGATCACCATTTGATAAGAAATATGTAGCAGCTTTGTTATTTTTTCCTTTGCTAGGGTTTTACATACACGACTCTGAATATGACTCTGAATCTACTATTTGATAACAAATTTTTACTCAACAAATTCTGGCAATAACCTGGATCAGATGCAAATGTAATGCCAAGTTGAAACGTTAAATGCACTACTCGCTGACTTCATGTCTTTTTCAGATTAGCCACAGAGTGGTAGAATTTCTGATTTTGCAAATGGCCAATGGTAGAACACTCAGACATGAAATCAAACAACAGAAATAAGCCCAAAAATATTCATCCATCAACAGACATACACAACATGTGAGGCATCTGCATGTATGTAGGTAATAAAAAGGTTTACAAATGATGTGCATATCACCCCCAGTGTAAGTTAATGACCCATAGGAATGTACGAGGGCTGTCAATAAAGTATAGGTCCTTTTTATTTTTTTCAAAAACTATATGGATTTCATTCATATGTTTTTACGTCAGACATGCTTGAACCCTCGTGCGCACGCGTGAGTTTTTCCACGCCTGTCGGTGACGTCATTCGCCTGTGAGCACTCCTTGTGGGAGGAGTCGTCCAGCCCCTCGTCGGAATTCCTTTGTCTGAGAAGTTGCTGAGAGACTGGCGCTTTGTTTGATCAAAATTTTTTCTAAACCTGTGAGGCACATCGAAGTGGACACGGTTCGAAAAATTAAGCTGGTTTTCGGTGAAAATTTTAACGGCTGATGAGAGATTTTGAGGTGATACTGTCACTTTAAGGACTTCCCACGCAGTGGGACGTCGCGCAGCGCTCTCAGGCGCCGTCGTCAGCCTGTTTCAAGCTGAAACCTCCACATATCAGGCTCTATTGATCCAGGACGTCGTGAGAGAACAGAGAAGTTTCAGAAGAAGTCGGTTTCAGCATTTTATCCTGATATTCCACTGTTAAAGGAGATTTTTTTAATGAAAGACGTGCGGACGGGTCAGCGCGTCGGGACGCAGCCGGCGCGGTGCGGCGGCACAGGAAAAACACCTCCGTGTTGATAACCATTTGTAAAATCCAGGCGGCTTTTGATGGCTTTCAGTGGAGTGAGTATCTGAGAAATTGTTTAACAGTTGGGCATGTTCCAACTTGTCCTTAAGGCTTCCAACAGAGGTGTTTTTCCTGTGGCGGAGCATCGCGGCAGCTGCGAGCCGACGCTGCAATCCGTCCGCACGTCTTTCATTAAAAAAAATCTCCTTTAACAGTGGAATTTCCGGATAAAATGCTGAAACCAACTTCTTCTGACAGAAAAACTCACGCGTGCGCACGAGGGTTCAAGCATGTCTGACGTAAAAACATATGAATGAAATCCATATAGTTTTTGAAAAAAATAAAAAGGACCTATACTTTACTGACAGACCTCGTATATCTGAGCAGCAATGAGCATCAGAATATTATGGAAAGGCAGCTGTGTATGTGTGTGCTCAGGCACAATGTGTACAGTACTGTGTGTGCACACTGGCGTGTTTCTTTGTCATATTAGGGGGCTGGCAGAGCATGAGAGAGAGAGAGAGAGAGAGAGAGAGAGAGAGAGCACGCGCCAATGGAAGTATCCTAAAAGGGCCCCCTCAGCTGTCCCGGCAAACAGGAAACTGAAGAGTGTTCTCATACTTTAATGTGGCTCAGTCTGTTTCTTTTGCTCTCATGGGCGTTTTTCCAACTCTCTGAAATCAACCAAAGGTGCGTTGTACAATCAGCACCCACCTACCCTCCACCCCAACCCACCAAACCCAGTGCATATATGCACAAATGTAACCACAACAATTCCTTCTATCGTTTGCCTTCCAGCTGCACCTTCTGCTTCCCTTTGCGTCTGCTATTCCCAGCGTGGGCCTCTCTGGCTGCACCACACAGGAGGAGGTGTAGTGTTACTGTGGCACTCTGGGCCTTCGTGGAGATCTCCTGTGTACGGCTGCATGTTTACTTCAGGCTTGGCCATAACCATGTTCTCCTAATTAGATCCCAGATTACTCTGCATTAGTATGACAGGCAAGTTGTCCCGTGTTACCCCAGTTTTAATCAAGAAAGCAGCTACTATCACTCCAAAGGAAGTTGCCGGCATTAAGATGAAACTATTTATTGGAAGAGATAGAAAATCAGTATATTTATCCCAAAATTGCCAAACACCGACATTACAAAACAGACTAGGTTAGGTCTGGGAGCGTGCACTGGTGGCGCGCCTCTTCACATCAACCACACTATGTAACTGCCTTGGCTTCTGTGTGGTAACCATTCGGAAAGAATACTGGTCCATCACCCCTTCCTGAAAGCAGCCACAAGTCTGCTGCTGCAGGGTCAAACCTGTGCGTCCCCTTGACCTGTTCTAGTTTCCAGGGTCCTCAACACTGTGGCACCTGCATGCTTCATCATGCCCAAAGAAATCTGTGACATGTCCAAAATTTTACAGCTGATGCTCCCTCACAATGCAGGTACTATGGCTCATCTTACATGCTACAGCTCATCCCCAAGGAACCATTAAGTCATGCCAGCAGTACCAAATGACCTTAAGAAGGACGACTACCAAAGTCACTCATTTGTCACCTTAGGTCACTGGTTAGGGTCCAAGTCTCACAACCACACAATAAGACAAGAAGAACCATGACCCAAAATACCTCAACATTTGTTCTTTAGACAAATGCGTTGGTATCGCTAAACATTATTGTCTAGCGACCGCATGACTCCATAAACTCTTCCCAGGCATCTCTCAAGGTTGAGGATTCAGAGACACAAGTCTCATTAAGGACTAAAGGGGCTTTCACATTGAACATGTCAGGCCAATCCGTCAACGCTTCCCAATCCGTCAGATGCGTTTCCAACGCGTCGTGAAGTCAGATGCTTCGCTTCGGAAGCGGCAAAGGGGCGGGGTTTTCTACATCACACTCTGGCTGTTTCCACAACCTGAAAAAAGTTCAGCGATCGCCATCTTGAATTTGCGTCGCCTGAACCACAAAAAAGCTTTAAAAAACAGCAGTAGAACGATTCTCCCATCACCCTGCTGGGCGAAGCTTTTTTTCAGCTACTTTTCGAAGTGACGCCGACCGAAGGAAGACTGACGACTTGGTGGGATATCGATCGAACCGCGACAGCGGGCCGACCCGCACAGAGAAGCCGGCCTTCAGGCATCATTCCTGGGCAGGCCGAGGCAGGCAGCTGGGGGGATGGAGCAGACCCACTCAGTCCGAAATCTCCCTCTTTTTGGATATATGCGAAGTCGCAGTTTGCCCAACGGAGTTTAGTTCTGCAGCTTTATCAAGGTGAGAATAATATTAAAATAAAATGTGACGTTTGCACTGCTGTGAAGGTTTAATGATCAGCTAACATTAGCCTAGCCTTTTAGCACAGTTGATCTGAGTGAACGCTTTAATTTGTAAATGGGTCAGTCTTTTTTATTTTTACCAAATAAAGCTACAGCTTTTTTCTAAGACCACAAAAGCTCAACTTTAAGTAACTTTTTTTGGGCGTTTTTTTTTTTCCATCGTTTTTTTTCTGTTT
Organism: Thalassophryne amazonica; assembly: GCF_902500255.1. NCBI lineage: Eukaryota > Metazoa > Chordata > Actinopteri > Batrachoidiformes > Batrachoididae > Thalassophryne > Thalassophryne amazonica. The sequence goes on from NC_047118.1 coordinate 58,845,013, forward strand.
TTTGTTTCCTTTTTTATATATAAACTGCTTAGTGTTTCTTTATATTTAAAGAAATATTTTTATTTGTCCCAATCAGGAACATTTGCTGTGCAGACAACCAAACTTCCATTGATGAGCTGAACACTATGAAGTCCAGTCGAAAGAAAACATCTCTGCTCTTCATCAACACCACCAGAGTTCAAAGCTGCAGAAGAGACCTTTATCTGGTCCTGAGAATTCAGCATAACATCACCTGCTTCTAAATAAAAGGCTCTTTCAACACCAACTATTTTATTATTTTTTAAAAAGCTGTTTCATTTGATATTTTAACAATAAATTAACGGATCATTAAAAATGTCCACGAATCAAAGTCAAAAGACATTTGCACAAGTAGAAGTGCACTTTGAGGCAACTCTGTTGTGATTTGGAGCTATATAAATGAAAATAAATTGAAACTGAAAATAGAAGCTCTTCACTTATTGTGCTCAAATTCATATTTTAGAAATGACTGTCCTGATAACATTGAAGGCAATTGCATATTTTAGCAAAATTACAAGTTGAAATGACTATAAAAAAAAATTCATCATGAGGTTTATGTCACAGAAATCCTACTTTACAATCACACTGCAGTCATTGTTAAATTATTTCCTGTTGCATTTATAATAAATATTTGTATTTATTTAGTGTCTGTTTTTCTGGTTGAAATGAGATAAATAATCTACCAGACTTAAAAAAAATTACAAATTTCCATGTTATTTTATTTGTCTAAAAATAAATGTCCAAGGTTCCTTATATTAAACAAGAAATTATCTAATCTGAAATAACAGGTGGTTTTAATTTACAGATGAAAGGTTTCTAAAGAACCATTTATTGATTTATTTAGCTATTTTAATTACAAGTGTTCTAACTTTTTTTTTAACAGTAATCAGACATTTTGAGGTAACAACAACAAAAAAAAAAAAACATTTCCAAGATCAGTGGTTTCTGCACCAATCTGTTTTGTAGAGATCAGTGGTTTCTGCCACTAGTCTTCAGTGTTTTGGCCCGACGAGTCATTCCTATTGGACACCGCGAAGGTACGTCACAGCTCAAAGCGTCAAAAGTTGGATTGGATTGAACTTTGACCTCGTCTGCCTGCCAACAAGCGGCAATGCGTGCTCCCGTCAGAAGTGTCGGTTTAGCTTGGCTTTTGACGTGATGCTTCTGACGCATCTAAAAAGCAACACGTCTCATTGAAAATAATGCTTTTAACTAATTTTTGACGCATTTGACGCTTCCGATGTGTTCAATGTGAAAGGCCCTTCAGAGATAAATGAATGTGTCTACATGCGCAACACGTTCCCCACATACAGCTAAACCTCGGACGGCCGAGTCCAGAAACTGTTTGAAAGCCTGGATCTTAGCCTTGAGCCACAATAATCACAAACCCATCACAGTCTTCTTGTTGGTACAAGAGGACTGTGGAATCCAGAAGCGTAGATAGCGTACACAATAGGTGATTACTTTTCAACAGCTATGTATTTATGTACTGTAATGGCAGTACACCTGTGTCATAGTCATCACTGGTGTGATAGTGCACAGTTTTTGTCCAATACAGTCGACACTGTGAGAAGTCATATTTCCGTTATAGTACAGAACTGCCGCCAGGCCAGAAAAATCTTTTATTTTGCAGATGAAAGAACAAAAAACACCAAACATTCATTCACTTGGAAATCAATAATTTTGGTGCAGCTCTAAGGTTGTTGTGTGGCAATCCACACCAATCAAAATACCTGTTAATTTTTTTTTATAGGCAGAACTGGCAATAAAGTCATTTTTACATTAACATTAAGTTAACAGTCTTGGGAATGGATAAACTGTGATTCTGTTGTGTGAACTAGTAGACGTATATGCTGCATGCACACTTGTTTAAGCCTCAACTATAAATTAAACACAGCTACAGATTTGTGAAACTCTAAAAATCTTTGAAGAAGCAGATTCAAAAATGAAAATAGGTTGGGTTAAATTCGTACTCAGATAATTATTAAATGGATCATGTAGTGCAAAACCAGTAGTATCATGATGATAATTATTTGACTGTCCAAAACAGAAAAATATTTTCAGATTAATTTTAAGTAATATCGCCCACCCTGAGCACCTATGTACATGTATGTGCAGCTATACTTTCTTTTCTGTTACACTGAATGAGTCAATAGCATTCAGACATTATTATACAATTATAAAATAAGCCTTACCTAGAATTGCTTTTAATATTCAATACATTGCCAGAAGTTGTTCTGTGTTAAACATACAGATGTGTTTGCTGTGTCAGATACAATAAAGTAAATACAACCCCTGGCAAAAATTATGGAATCACCGGCTTCAGGGGACGTTCATTCAGTTGTTTAATTTTGTAGAAAAAAAGCAGATCACAGACATGACACAAAACTATAGTCATTTCAAATGGCAACTTTCTGGCTTTAAGAAACACTATAAGAAATCAGGAAAAAAAATTGTGGCAGTCAGTAACGGTTACTTTTTTAGACCAAGCAGAGGGAAAAAAATATGGAATCACTCAATTCTGAGGAAAAAATTATGGAATCATGAAAAACAAAAGAACGCTCCAACACATTATTACTAGTATTTTGTTGCACCACCTCTGGCTTTTATAACAGTTTGCAGTCTCTGAGGCGTGGACTTAATGAGTGACAAACAGTACTCTTCATCAATCTGGCTCCAACTTTCTCTGATTGCTGTTGCCAGATCAGCTTTGCAGGTTGGAGCCTTGTCATGGACCATTTTCTTCAACTTCCACCAAAGATTTTCAATTGGATTAAGATCCGGACTATTTGCAGGCCATGACATTGACCCTATGTGTCTTTTTGCAAGGAATGTTTTCACAGTTTTTGCGCTATGGCAAGATGCATTATCATCTTGAAAAATGATTTCATCATCCCCAAACATCCTTTCAATTGATGGGATAAGAAAAGTGTCCAAAATATCAACGTAAACTTGTGCATTTATTGATGATGTAATGACAGCCATCTCCCCAATGCCTTTACCTGACATGCAGCCCCATATCATCAATGACTGTGGAAATTTACATGTTCTCTTCAGGCAGTCATCTTTATAAATCTCAATGGAACGGCACCAAACAAAAGTTCCAGCATCATCACCTTGCCCAATGCAGATTCGAGATTCATCACTGAATATGACTTTCATCCAGTCATCCACAGTCCATGATTGCTTTTCCTTAGCCCATTGTAACCTTGTTTTTTTCTGTTTAGGTGTTAATGATGGCTTTCGTTTAGCTTTTCTGTTATGTAAATCCCATTTCCTTTAGGCGGTTTCTTACAGTTCGGTCACAGATGTTGACTCCAGTTTCCTCCCATTCGTTCCTCATTTGCATTGTTGTGCATTTTCGATTTTTGAGACATATTGCTTTAAGTTTTCTGTCTTGACGCTTTGATGTCTTCCTTGGTCTACCAGTATGTTTGCCTTTAGCAACCTTCCCATGTTGTTTGTATTTGGTCCAGAGTTTAGACACAGCTGACTGTGAACAACCAACATCTTTTGCAACATTGCGTGATGATTTACCCTCTTTTAAGAGTTTGATAATCCTCTCCTTTGTTTCAATTGACATTTCTCGTGTTGGAGCCATGATTCATGTCAGTCCACTTGGTGCAACAGCTCTCCAAGGTGTGATCACTCCTTTTTAGATGCAGACTAACGAGCAGATGATTTGATGCAGGTGTTAGTTTTGGGGATGAAAATTTACAGGGTGATTCCATATTTTTTCCCCTCTGCTTGGTCTAACAAAGTAACCGTTACTGACTGCCACAATTTTTTCTTGATTTCTTATAGTGTTTCTTAAAGCCAGAAAGTTGCCATTTGAAATGACTTTAGTTTTGTGTCATGTCTGTGATCTGCTTTTTTTCTACAAAATTAAACATCTGAATGAACATCCTCCGAGGCCGGTGATTCTATAATTTTTGCCAGGGGTTGTATTACTTTTGAATTGTTAAAGCCCCCACTACAAAAAGGAGGTTGTGGAATGCCATTATTAGCAACAGCCAAGAAAATAATTATGCATATCAGATTAGTGTGAAGAAGCTAAACGACCAGAATATAGGTCAATTTGTGGTTGCAGCAAAACACCAAAGTAGATGAATGGGACAAAAAAACAACACTAAAAGCTAACAGAGATCACATTCATTCTGAAGCAAAATGCAGGGAATAATTGAGGAAATAAGGGTGACTCAAATCACATTTAAAAGTGTGGGAGTGCCCTGAGATGGCTTTACACTTGCTGATCCATTTTTTTCTGAGAAAGGGAAGTCAAGGTCCTGACCCTCTATGACAGAGTTCACCATTACATTCTGTGACAAGATGTCTACTTTTTGACAAGCATAAAACAAACCAATTTAGAAAATGCACTTGTCTGAAAGCAGCTTTTGGCACAAAACACACAAATACTCAAGTAAAATAGTCATCCAGCCTCCTGCTGCTATAAACAGCAGTAAGGCCTTGCTGCCAATATCCACTGGAGTTTCTAATCAGATTTTTTCCTCCTCATCTCTGCTTTGCAAAACACTGGGCAGCACAGAGGCACAGGTACCTCACAGTAAGAAGGTCATGGGATCGCTTCCCGGCCTGTCTGTCTGGAGTCTGCATATTCTCCCCATGTCTGGGTGGGTTTCCTCGGCGCACTCCAGTTTCCTCCCACAATCAAAACTAGGGATGTCCCGATCAGGTTTTTTTGGCCCCGATGTGATTCCGAGTCATCTGATTTTGAGTATCTGCCGATACCGAGTCCCGATCCGATGTTTTAAAAAACTGAATGAACAATAAAGAAATGCTAAATATATAATATTTTCATTTTAATCACGTTATTTTATTATTTATCACTTAAACAGTGTACTTCTCCTTGAGGTAGCTTGAACAATCAAGTAATAATCTACAAGACTTAAAAAAAAGCACAAATTTCCATGATTATTATTTGTCTAACAATAAATGTCCAAGGTTCCTTACGTTAAGAAATTATCTAATCTGAAATACAGGTGGTTTTAATTTACAGATGAAAGGTTTCTAAAGAACCATTTATTGATTCAGCTATTTTAATTACAAGTGTTCTAAACTTTTTTAAACAGTAATCAGAAATTTTGAGGTAACAAACAACAACAAAAATTTCCAAGGATTTTTCCTCAGAAAACTGCTCCTGTTTTGTACAGATCAGTGGTTTCTGCCACTAGTCTTCCGTGTTTTGGCCCGACGCATCCTTCCTATTGGACAGCACAAAGCTACGGCACAGCTCAGAGCGTCGGAAGTTGGATTGGGTTGAACTTATGTTTTTTCTTTTGCTCAATAAAAAAAAATTAAATTAAATAAAAAAAAAAGATTGGGTTGAACTTTGACCGCCTCAGCCTGCCGACAAGCGGCAATGCGCGCTCCTGTCAGAAGCGTCACTTTAGTTCGGTTTTTGACACGACGCTTCTGACGCCTCTAAAAAGCAACACGTCTCATTGAAAATAATGCTTTTTAGACCGATTCCTGACGCCTCTGAAGCTTCAGACGCGTGAAAGGCCCATTAATCTGCAATAATGATCTTGAAATAGCACTGATCAAAATAATGAGGATAAAATCTATATCGGATTCCTGATCAGGATGCAACGTCCAATTTTGATCAAGTCTGAAACCATGTGATCGGGCCCGATTTTGGATCACATGATCAAATCGGGACATCACTAATCAAAACATGCTTATTTAGGGTCTTCTCCTTTCTGTGCTCTTGACCAAGGTAGCGTCTCTACATCTGTAGTTGGTCCCCGGGCACTAGACTGTGGCAGCCTAGTGGTTGGATTGTGTATAACTGTCATTAGGATGGGTTAAATGCAGAGGACAAATTTTGTTGTATGTACATATGTACAATGACAAAAGCTCTTTTTCTTCTTCTGCATAATTGCCCTCTGTCATCTGCCTGCTTGCTGACTCAGTGTTCACCACTACCTGTCTACCTCTGTCCAGCCATTATAAGCTTCAGTGTGGAGAGACAACTAACTTTGTCAGGGAAGTGACCAAGAACCCGATGGTCATTCTGTCAGAGCTCCAGCATTCCTCTGTGGAGAGAGGAGAACCTTCCAGAAGGACAATCATCTCTGCAACAATCCACCAATCAAACCTGAATGGTAGAGTGGCCAGACGGAAGCCACTCCTTCCAGAGCCCACCTGGAGTTTACCAAAAGGCACCTGAAGGACTCTCAGACAATGAGAAACAAAATTCTTTGGTCTAATGAGACAAAGATTGAACTCATTGGCGTGAATGCCAGGCATCATGTTTGGAGAAAACCAGGCACCATCCCGACAGTGAAGCTTGGTGGTGGCAGCATCACGCTGTGGGGATGTTTTTCAATGGCAGGAACTGGGAGACAAGTCAGGATTGAGGTAAATATGAATGCAGCAATGTACAGAGACATCTAGGGCTGGGTATCAGTCAATCACAATCAGTTTCAATCAGTGTATCAGTTTCAATAACTTCACTTCGATACCGGTTCCTGAATGATACCAATGATTCCAATACCAAGATCAATTCTAACAAAAACAAAATTACATTACACATAGTACAAATCCTGAGTTTTATTTTTCAGCTTTGGTAATTTTCCACTCCAAGCAGTTTTCTTACAGAAAAATAAGCAACAAATAATTTCCAGGCAAAAGAACACTTGAAAACACTCTGTAGTTTTTGTCAAAAGCATTTCCTTTCCGAAATTTTGGCATGAATGTCTCTCCATAGATCTGAGCTGAGCTCAGCTGGCTGCTGCACGTCAGCGCAGAATGTCTCATTTTGGGAGGAAAAAAAAACAAAAAAACTTTTGCTCGATTGCAGTTCATTGTTTATATTAGAACATTTGGAAAGAGGTGTCTTTTGATTTAAATGGCGATTTGCTTTGACGTTATTCATTTCGACCAGACTATCTTTCTAACGTGACTCGCTCGGCAGAGAGCCGTGCAGCCTTTGGAGCTGTTTGAACGGAACGTTTCTTTCTCGCAATAAGACAGGAGTCCCAGTTTGTGACTTTAATCTGCACAAAAGTGACTCACGATTGACATATTTTAATGTCTCAGAGGGGTTAAGAAGCAAAGAATCTAAGCAGCGGGTCGGAACAGTGCTTCAATGCTTCAAGCTTCAAAACGATGCACGCATTAAGTTGCAGTTGAAGCGGAGTCCAGTGGTGGAGATTTTGAATCAGGCTGCTCGTGCTCTGTAACGTCCACACGTGGACTTGAATGTTGAGAGGGGGATGGCTGCGGACAGCTCTTCTTGCACGTGATTAACCTCTGGGTACCGAAACTTGGCACCAAAAGACGAAGCATGTTTCGATACTCGGTACTAACAAAGCATTTCTGTCAGTGCCACAAAAGAACCAAAGTTCGGTACCCAGCCCTCGAGACATCCTGGATGAAAACCTGCTCCAGAGCGCTCTTAACCTCAGACTGGGGCGACAGTTCATCTTTCAGCAGGACAATGACCCCAAGCACACAGCCAAGATCTCAAAGGAGTGGCTTCAGGACAACTCTGTGAATGTCCTTGAGTGGCTCAGCCAGAGCCCAGACCTGAATCTGATTGACCATCTCTGTAGAGATTTGACAATGGCTGTGAACCGACACTCCCCCAAAGTTATTCAAGAAGACTTAAGGCTGTAATTGCTGCCAAAGTTGCATAGACAAAGTATGGAGCAAAGGGTGTGAATACTTAGGTATATGTGATTTTTTTAGTTATTGTTTTTTTATTATTAGTTTTAATAAATTTGCAAAAAAAAAAAAAAAAAAAACTTTTTTCATGTCATTATGGGGTGTTGTGAGTAGAATTTTCAGGGTAAAATGAATTTACTCCATCTTGGAATAACCTTGTAACACAACAAAATGTGGAAAAAGTGAAGCGCTGTTAATACTTTCCGGACGTACCATACAGGGAAACCTTTGAGTGCATATGGGACAGACTCTAACACTCTGAAAAAGAAAACCTTTTTCTTCTCAAATAAGAAATTATCTCACACATATAAAGTTTATACCATAAGTACTATAAAGTACGTGTCTGTCGGCAAACTGTAACCACAACTCACCTTTGGTAATCTGGTCTGTGGCCTGAAAAAGAAAGAGAAGGAATTTTGATTAACTGACTCCAAATGCCTGAGTGAAACGTTCTTGCTGTTGTGATTTGCTGGATGTTGGAAGTGTGGTAGCAGGACACAAATCAGCTGCCACGGCAACAGTTGTTACAGCAGCAACATCATTTAATTGGGTATGAAATGTAAATATGACGAGTAAAAATATAGTAGCACTTTTAATGGTCGATGTCAGAAATTGTGTCGGTGTCTATTTCCATTCAGGATTGTGTAACTATTTACAACTTATTTTCCAAGGTTTTTGGTTGTGTTCTATTTCTATTGTCTGAAGATGACAGCCATGAATTAACCAGCCAGCACTAACAGTTTTCTATGTTCAGATTTTATTCAAAAATAGCCAGTGTGTCAAAACAGGGCTTACCTTTTTTTGAGCAGCTTCTTTCTTTTTCTTTTCTTCTGGCCTTTTCTTTTTCTTTTCTTCCATCAAATGGTTCTCGTCTCTTATTCTTTTCTTCTTACCACAACCTGAAGAGCGACAGAAAGAGTGAGAGAAACAGCCATGAAATTCAACATGAAGCACCTCACAGCAGGTTAACCAAAATATTATTTCAAACATTTATTTTTTATAATATCTATGCAAAATTAACAGAATTTTTTGGGGGAGATTGTGCTGCTGCTGCTTGCTCTCTGTGTCAGAGTACCAGCATGGGACCATGGGCAGGGCTCAGACAATTTAGCGACACACACACACACACACACACGTCACAACGGTGAAGCAGGTGAAGTGAAGATAACACGCTACTCAATGTTTATAGAGGTTTTTCATCCTGACTGCAGAATTTCAGACTAGAACTAGACTGGCCTGCATGCAGTCCAGACCTGTCGCCTACTGAAAATGTGTGGCACATTACGAAGCGCACTGTTGAACAACTGGGGTCGTACGTCATGTGTGCACATGAGATGAGTTCGTATCAGTCAGATGAGTTTGTATCAGTTTCTGTCAGTGTGTGAATAATGTCTGGAGTTGCCTTGACAACATCAGACTGTAGGGGAGGGCAGAAAGATAACAGGGGCAGCCGAATGGTTCACCAAGGCTGTACAGATTCTTCTGGAGGAAAACAACGTGGTGTTTTGACCTTCGGAGGCTGATAGGCCTGCCATGTTTAGTGTTAAACAGAGAAACACTATTTACAGCTCCTCTGACCGACCAAATCTAATTCAGGAGTATTCCCTGGTCTCCAACATCTTCCTTTGCAAAGCGTACATTTGCTCCGAGATGTTTTCTAACTTACGTCTGAGTTCAAGGGTTAACACAGTCTGAGACTGTACCGCCTTGCCCAACTCATTAATCATGACGGACAGATGAGGGGTCGTGGTTCTGGTAGCAGCCGTCTTGCCAATTCTCCAGTACGTCAGGGCAGCACATAAACCAATAAGCACCAGCCCTCCCACCATAAAACCAAATATAATTAAGTCTTTGACATCTTCCACAGAGAGTGGTACCAAGCATGCAATGCACCACTTCTCCCAGGCCTGGAGAACATAGCCCGCAGGGTAGGTTCCATCTGGGCACGCAGGGTCCCTCAGCCCTGATTTCCTTGTTGAAAAAAAATAGTGTCAATAGTGTTCAGAGACCAGCTGATCAATTCCATGGTTAATCCAAATATAGTTTGAAGAATTCACAGTCCAGTGAAGTAGGGACTTTGAAGGTTGGAGCAGAGATAGAGAGAGGAGAGAGGAGGAGATGTGACCACCATCGCTGGAGTCCCAAGCTTGAGTCACTTTCAAGGGAAAACCATAGGGAAAAACAGCAATTTTTCAACTTTTTTTTATGCCGGGAGTCTACCAAAAATAAGTAAATAAAAAGAAGAGGTAGAAAAAACAAAAGGATGAAAAAAGCTAAGGATGTATTTTAAAAAGCTGGAGACAAAGGGAACTTGCCTGGAAAATAGAAAAATTTAAATAAAGTTCCTTTAATGGTGAATACAAAACTGTACATAAAGTCAGTGGCACTGCTGCAGGCGATAGCAGCCTGTACCACTCCCTGGCAACAAGCGCTCCCTAAGGCCATGACGAACAGTGAGGTGGAGGCAAACAGCGTCGTTAAGCACAGAAATTGGTTTGTATGAAAAGGGTTATCAATGGAGGCAGACAGAAAAGAAGAAAACTCATCAAACAAGCATCGTAATATTAAAGGCAATAAGGCAAGGCAAATAAACATGTCTTTAGTTCAAATTGTGTTGCAGTGGTTTCATATTAAAACATTTCTAACCCAAACTCTTTTAACTAATAACTCAGAGATGTTGACAATTTTAAATCCCATAAAAAAAACAATGCATATATAAGATTTGGCATTTGGCCTGCATTCATTTAAAACAACAAATGGAAGTCGTGCAACTTCCAACAAAAGGACATCAATACTGCAGGCTTACAATGGAGCATTATGCCACATTATGGGGACACATGAGGAGGAAGAAGTTTATAAATCATTATTACTTTGTATTTGAGCGCCTTGTATGGCAGCACCCTGACATCGGGGTGAATGTGAGGCACTATTTGTAAAGCGCTTTGAGCATCTGATGCGGATCGAAAAGCGCTATATAAATGAAATCAATTTACCATTTGAGAATGAAACATATTAGGGATGCACCGATCCACACGTTTTCACTTCCAATCCAATCCTGATGTCTGAATTTGGATATCTGCATATATATATATATATATATATATATATATATATATATATATCAGCAAGCAATTGCAGCAACTCTCTCTCTCTCTGTGTGTGTGTGTGTCTGTCTGTCTGTCTCTCGTTTGCTCTCTCGCTCGCTCGTTTTCCTGCTGAACAAACGTGGAACTTTTTGGAAACACAAACCCTTTCAACTGTAAAATAAACCGTAAATTTCTAAATCTATCACCAGTGATGCTCATGCGTTGAACTCTGTATTAATACTGAAGCATTTTAATGGATATTTTTTCCTGTTCAGCGGACAGAATCTCTGTTCGCTGTCCTCCTCAACTATGCTCTAAGCTGGCGTTTCATAGCGTTTCACAGCCTCGGGATGCTGAAGCGGCTAACTTTTCAGCACACATTTTCAGCAACAGTTCAGTTCATTTTTCAGAAAATCTGTGCTCATCGAACAGACAATTTGAACTCGAGAGCCGAGCGGTAATTTGTCGCTACCCCCATCTTTGAACGCTGCGGAAGAGAGCTCTCTTAAACAGCTCGGCATCAAAAACCATCCCCCTCCCCTCCTCAGGCTTGGCAGCAAACAAAGCAGAGAGCAAACATCAGCAGTTGTGAGGTTTCACAGTAGCTCTGTCGGAAAACGTCGCGGGGTTGGATCGGCTTTTCCAATACGTGAATTATGTCGGTATCAGAAGCCGATCCCGATACCAGATTGAACTGGTCGCATCCATAAAACATAAACAATAAAATGGAAATACCATTTCATTAATTTGTAAAGAATAAACCTGGCATTACAAGACATCTGAAAATAAAATGTTTGCACATACAGCTACTTCAAGACTTCTAGACTCGGTGTCCATTTCTTGTCTCTGTGGCGAGCTAGAATATCATGAATAAATATATTTATTATTATTAATCCATTGGTTTAAGGTAATGATCTTCAGATGTGTATTCCTGTGATGGAGGTGCTTTTCATGGAACCGGTACCAAGCTGTTGGTGTTAACATATTCTCTACTTTATTTACTTTACGTGGGGAGGACATAACATAGAATGAGAATGACATTTGTGTACATTTTATTTGTCGGTGGACCTGGTAACAGCACAGGTGCTGGAACAGCAGTTTCTGGTGTGCATATCTGCAATCCACGCTGGGTCAGTTAGCACCGCTTTAAAACGTGTGAAGTACAGGTGATATCACACTCCCCTGAAATTGTTTTTTGCAGTGTATGAGATAAATTTAATGCCCAGTATTTTGCGCATTGGGAAAATGCACCCCAAACTGCATATTAATTAAGGCATTATATATGGCCATTATGTCATGCCCCATACTGGACATTAAGGCATGCATTGTCCATTAAATAGACAGTACGTGTTATTGTGCTCATGAGTAAACCAGGATGCACAATTGTTTGTGAATGATACAGACTTTACACACATTCTTATACACTCAAACCTTTAGTGAATCAGGCCCATAATGCAAATTTATAGCACGAGTACTATTTTTAAAACAGTAATATTTTGGATATGAAACTTGCTTGTGCAGCTGCAATGCTAAATATAGCCGGTGACACCAAGAAGCATCAGTGGAGCTTGTGTCATGTAGGATCAGAGGATAAGCGAGATGCTTGAGTGCATGTGAGCTGCTGCCGGTCTCAGACCCCAATGAGAAATATAAATGTAGAGCAAACCTACCAAATTAATTCTGTTTAAGAAACATTTGGTCCCTAAGAGAGGCACAAAGAGTCTCTCACAATTCATTTCCAGAGTTCTGCCAGGGTGCACTTCAGCTGGGCTCAGGTCCACTATGTTTCCTGGGTAACGACCCTTATCTGCTTTTGTGGTACATTCTGGATTTAAAATATTTCTCACAAGCAGTGCATCCCATCAACATTTCATTCTATGGCTGGGAGAATATACTTATCTCCCAACATATACATCGCAACACTTTCTCTATGTGTTGTTGTTCTTCCACAGTCCATTGCATCCGATGTTTAATATTGCATTAGGTCTAGCAGGACAGCTGATGGGCCATTAGGCCGGCACAACAATGGCAGAGCCGAATGCAGTGGCAAGCATGCAAGTCCTGTTGTTGCCACGGAGGGTCGTCTCTCGTGTGCTTTGTGATACTTCTTCAGTCGTTTTTCTGTAATTGCTGGACTGACTGCTTCACCAATGTCCTCCACCTCATTCTATTTGCAATATCTTGCTCCCATATCTGGCTGTTCATTAATGCATTCTTCATATTTTGTTGAGCATATCTTTGAAATACAGTTTCTGGCCACCTCGACTTCTTCTTCTTCATTCTCTCAGCTCACCAAGAACTATTTTTGGACGTCTTGTGTCAGGCATCATGCATACATGGCCATCCCAGTAAAGTTGAGATGTTGTGATGAGTGCTTATACACTTGGCTGTCTGAGAACCTCAACGTTGGGTATTTTGTATTTGGCAGAGTGTATGAAGCGGTGTTCTAGTCAATTTTTTTATATGCTGTTGGTAGAGAGTCATACATTCAATTTATTTCATTTAAATAGCGCCAAATCACAACAAAACTGTGTCAAGGCGCTTCACACAAGTAAGGTCTAACCTTACCAACCCCTAGAGCAAGCACACATGTGACAGTGGTAAGGAAAAACTCCCTCTGATGATTTGAGGAAGAAACCTCAAGCAGACTAGACCCAAAGGGGTGACCCTCTGCTTGGGCCATGCTACCGACACAATTGACAATACAAATATACAGGAAATGTTGGGAGTCCATGCTGGCTCTACTGGTTCTACATTCTACTGAGTAGAGCAGCAATGGCAAGACTGCTGCGTTGTACACCTTAACTTCAGTTTCTTGTCATCCCGAGGCCGCAGTTGTGATTGCAGGAATCCAAAAACTGGTTGCTCGCACACAGCGATCAACTTCCAGGTCAGTTGAGTTGTGCTTGTGGCTGCACTACCAAGGCAGGTAAAGCACTCAGACTTGATCCATTCATCAATACATCAGCACAAGCTGTAGGCCTGCTGGGGGGAGGTTGGTAGAAGAGTTCTGTCTTAGAGACATTGATCTTGACACCAAAAGAGTTGCACATTTCTGTAAGGCAAAACCTTGAGAAAAAGTTACATAATAATACACTTTTAGAGACTGTAGATAATGAATCAAGTTTTAATAACAACACCCATCACTTTATTTTTTTATTATATTTTCTTTTGTTTTTGTTGATTGTAATTCTCTGTAAGTATTTAATTTTTTTGTTTTTTTGTTTTGTTTGTTTTTTACATGGAATTTATTTTTACAGACTGAATTAGCCATAATTAGCCATAATTAGCCATATACACACACATACACACACTACTTCTAGAAGTATCGCTTTGGGTGAATGTCTCTTCCAACTTCCGATATCCACGCCACACACCCCTTTTAACATGGCAGATTTTACTATGAATGAGGTGAGGACAGTGGTGACAAGAGCATGAGCAGGATCTGCCCCAGGACCATCAGACACCACCTATAAGGCCTAGTTCAAAAATATGAAGCCAAAGTGTGACATAACCATTAAAATTTAAAAGTGGTCTTTTTTGTGAAATGTCATAATTTTAGGTATGGTTATACGAGGTCTGTCCGTAAAGTATCGTACCTTTTTATTTTTTTCAAAAACTATATGGATTTCATTCATATGTTTTTACGTCAGACATGCTTGAACCCTCATGCGCATGCGTGAGTTTTTCCACGCCTGTCGGTGACGTCATTCGCCTGTGAGCACGCCTTGTGGAAGGAGTGGTCCCGCCCCCTCGTCGGATTTTCATTGTCTGGAAATGGCGGAATGAAAAGGACTTTTTTTCCATCAGAATTTTTTCAGAAGCTGTTAGAGACTGGCACCTGGAAACCATTCGAAAAATTTATCTGGCTTTCAGTGAAAATTTTACGGGCTTCACAGAGAAATAAGGACTTTAACTACAGGTTTAAGGACCCCTTTAAAGGACGGTCGGTGCACCGCGCTGCGAGCTGCGACGATGCGGCACAAACCACTGGATCATTTCTAAGCTGATGGCTCTGTGGATACGAGACCGTCGTGTGCTCTTTCTCTGGTTATCACAAGACCTGGACATCAGCCATTTTCCGGCAGATTTCACTTTTAACAAGAGATTTTGTCATGGAAAGCTGCGCGGAGGCTTCGCGCGTCACGACCGATTCGCTGATGAAGCGAGACAAAGGAACACCTCCGTTTCGACGTGTTAGAAGACAAGTTGGGACATGTCTATCTCGGCTTTCAGTGCTTACCAGTCGAGTGAGTATAAAAGAACTTCTGGAGAGCTGAACATGTCCCAACGGGCGGGCGGATTGCAGCGTCGGCTCGCAGCCGCCGCGACGCTCCGTCACAGGAAAAACACCTCTGGTGGAAGCCTTAAGGACAAGTTGGAACATCTCCAGCTGATAAACAATTTCTCATATACTCACTCCACTGAAAGCCATCAAAAGCCAACTGGATTTTAACAAATGGTTATCAACACGGAGGTGTTTTTCCTGTGCCGCTGCGCCGCGTCGGCTGCGTCCCGACGCGCGGACCCGTCCGCACGTCTTTCATTAAAAAAATCTCCTTTAACAGTGGAATATCCGGATAAAATGCTGAAACTGACTTCTTCTGAAACGTCTCTGTTCTCTCACGACGTCCTGGATCAATAGAGCCTGAAATGTGGAGGTTTTAAGCTTGAAACAGGCTGATGATGCTGCCTGAGAGCGCTGCGCGACGTCTCGCACCGTGAAAAGTCCTTAAAGCGACAGAATCACCTCAAAATCTCTCATCAGCTGTTAAAATTTTCACTGAAGACCAGCTTAATTTTTCCAACCATGTCCACTTCGATGTGTCTCACAGGTTTAGAAAAAATTTTGATCAAACAAAGCGCCAGTCTCTCAGCAACTTCTCAGACAAAGGAATTCCGACGAGGGGCTGGACGACTCCTCCCACAAGGAGTGCTCACAGGCGAATGACTTCACCGACAGGCGTGGAAAAACTCACGCATGCGCACGAGGGTTCAAGCATGTCTGACGTAAAAACATATGAATGAAATCCATATAGTTTTTGAAAAAAATAAAAAGGACCTATACTTTACGGACAGCCCTCGTACGTATAGTAGCATACACTACCAGTCAAACATATGGACGCACTTTGGGAAAGTGCGTCCATATGTTTGACTGGTACTGGATGCAGCTTTGAGGTTACATGGAGCTTGTAATTAGCTTATCAGTTTTTGTTTTTTTTGTTTTTTGTCATTTCCAAAGCCTAGGTCTGGTGACCACCAAGGCCAGCACTGCGTTTTCTGAATCTTCCCAAAAATTTTATGGTTTCTATTTCAGGCCAGGCCCGATGTTTTTACTATAATTCAAAACTACCTCATGACCTTTCAACCAAATAGCTCCTACATTGAAGGGGCTATTTAAAAAGAATAATTCAGAACAGGCATCAATAGGATTTTAACTTGTCTCTCACCTGCAGCAGCAGGCTAAGCTCAAAGAGAAGCAGCTTTGGTATGAAGGACACTGGTCAATGAGCTCAGCGCTGTTTTGGAATTACACCCTCCCATAAGAACAGCAGGATTAAAGCTTGATGTTCCTCTTAAACTCAGATACTCACTCTGCTGACAAAGGAAAGCAAAGGCTAAAAAAAAAAGGCAGTCAGATTGGCAAAAGACAAAGGCCAAGCAAATGAAAGCAGGTAGGAAACTGGTAGAAAATAAAATGGAGACAATTGTGCAAGGTGACTTGTGACAGCCACCCATGGGGGGGTGGGGTGTGTGATTGTGTGAAAGATGGGGGAAGGGGTGCTAGACAGCAGCTGGGCACAGAGCCAGGAATGCCACTGCTGCAAGCCAAACATGAGCACGGTGAGCCCATGGGAGGGTGTTCACTTGCTACCAACCCCAGCATCAGCTAAGGGCCAATGTGCTGTGGACGCGCTCTTCTGCACAATCTCAGCTAAACCTTTTCTGAAAGACACACATAGCCAGGGCTTCCAATGCACAACCTCAGAGTAAAACATAGTTTTGAAACGAACAGTCACGGTCTAGTATAATTTGTGTGAAGGTTTAAAAATTGCTTGGTAAGCACTGACAAAGTTATAGTGATCTGCAAAGAGGATTTGGACTTTCGAAAATGCTTGAAGCTATTCTCAGTGTAGTCGTTAATATGTTGTACCTCAGGCAAAGACAAAGAGCTGCACTCCTGGCATGCTGAACAGGCCCTAAAATAACTTGTACGTGTAAAATCCACAAGCACGGCCCCCAGTTCCAATGTCTGTCATCTGCTGCAAAATAATGGAAACAGGTTTTCAGGAGCATGGCTGAAAATGAGTCCTGCTTACAAAAGAAATTCCCTGACAAATATCTTATTTAAACTCCAATGATGTAGCTCTCTCACCATTTCCACAATTGTCTCCATAAATCAAAAACATCACGCCGACGTGTGGAGTAATAATCGCTCTGTAATAGAGAGCTTGTATAACTGTGCTACAGGAAGACTGATAGTGTTCTGCAGATTTTCATTTTCTGCAGATTGTTGGGTCTAACTAGGGGATGTTCCAATCCATTTTTCCCCTTATGCTGACATGAGTCATTTGTTGGGTTGGGAAGCATCAGGGTTGGGGTGAAATGTCCTATTTCAGTGACTGATCCAGCATCAATACAATCACTGACTCAGTAATTGCAGGCCACTTTACTGGGCCTCTAATCTTCATATTCTGGTTGTCTTTTCAACCGTGCATCATTGTGAACAATGGATTGTACACAGTTACTGAGCTCCAACATTTCTGCCATTGATGGTTCTGACCATTCGTTGTTGTAGTTTTGATCCTTTTTGTGTATGGCCCTAGCAGATGTCACTCCACTGAGTCTGGTCTGCATGATGTTTCCTACTATAAATTAATTTGGCAGATTCTGTAGAGACTTTGAAGTCCAGACTTAAGACACATTTATTCTCCCTTTCATATGGCTAGCATACTGCCATAGTGTGAAACTACGCTCCCTACCCTTTTAAATTAATTTTATTAGTAAACAGAGCAGGTCTCGGCTGACTGATTCTGTTTTCGTTTTCTCTCTGTCTGAGATGCGACTGGATCCACGTGGTGGACTGGATGATTTCTGTGGCGGATGCAGGACGGACTCTGCTGTAGGAACCAATCCAGTGAGTGGATCAATGACTTCCTCCCCAACGGTGGACTGGACACCTGCATGGATTCTGGTCAATTGTTGTTGTGTTGTGTCCTGTATTGTAAACCTTTTTCATAGACTGGCCCAAGCAGAGGGTCACCCGTTTTGAGTCTGGTCTGCCTGAGGTTTATTCCTCAATATCATCAGAGAGAGTTTTTTCTTACCACTGTGGCCTGTGTGTTGCTCTAGTGGTTGGTAAGGTTAGACCTTACTTGTATGAAGCACCTTGAGGCAGCTTTGTTGTGATTTGGGGCTATATAAACTAAATAAATTGAAATAATTTGACCCGAAATTGAATTCATTAAACACACACACACACCTTGGGGTTTTTTTTTTCCATAACAAGATTTGACACTTCGCTTGGGGCTGACAGGTTCAAGCCTGCACATACAAGCGTGACTGGTGACAGCTAGGTGTCAGTAATAGCTATGAGGGAATGACTGAAAAGTTTTGAGCCTGACCCAGAACAAGTAGGGCATGATTCTCCATCGTTTGCATTCTGACAAACCAACACTTCTCAACGTTGTACCGAGTAAGTCAAAACTTCACACATTCTCAAAAAATACAAAATAAACACCACGAAAAGCTGCAACTACTCATTCAGCACTCTCAAGAAATAATATTCCTAAGAAGCAACAAGAAACTACAAAAATTCTCTGACAGACACCACGAAACTTTTCACATGATGCAAACCCACTATTTCCCTGGCATCAAATGAAATGACAAAATGTCAAAGGCCCATAAGCCTTCCGGAGCTGCACTAGACTAAAACTGGGCCTGTGACCTAAGCTGTATAGTAATCAGAGTACTTAGTTCTCTGTTTTGTTATCAAGCCCCCTTGGTGCCTCTGCCGCTTTCAGAGACACTGTTGCTGATTGGGGCCCCTGACCGGGGAGGGAAAGAAAGGACTCCCACCACCACCCCACATCACCACCAGCTTCTCTTCACCCGTTGCCAGAGCCAGACCCAAACGTAAGAACTCTAAAAACATTTGTAACACATGAGGACCTCAAGGGTTACAAGCAGTCTGCTCTCCACATGAATTGGCATTTGCAGTCTACCTTTGTTGTGCAGTTATGCCGCTGCAGGATGTCAAGGTCCAGCCGTAGCAGGCCAATGGTCATCAACAGTGAAGGCATAAAGGAAGCAATTGCCAATGCATTATATCTCAAGATTTGCAGTTTGCACAGCCCTCTAATGCCCACTCCAGGCAAAACTCAGCAGTAGTCTGGTAGATTTCATACAAATGCTTCATAATACTGTATGTGGTTAGTATAGGATTCTACAAAGTTGAAAGTAATGATTACTTTTATTATCAATTACTGCCCATAACTACTGATGACAACCTGATTGGTTAATTTGTAGACTATAACACACACATACACAAATCCCTATTCCAATTTCCAACAGCCCAAGGCAACATCATAAAAACAATTTGTTTTGTCTGACCAACACTCCCACACAAAGTTATTAAATTTACAGTCATATAAAACAGAGAAAATGAACAAATCCTCATATTTGAAAAGCTGAAAGCAGTTAGTTTATGTTTAACACCCCAAGCCAAAGTGTTTCTGCCCTGAGCTGTGGACAGAATAACTCAAAGTAATACGGGTTGTTTTTTTTTTTGTTGTTTTTTTTTAGTAGAGCTAGACTTTTTGACGAGAAGAACAAGATTAGACTTTGAGGATGATCAAAACTTAAGAACTTACTTTCTGTAACACTGCAAAGGTTGGCCTTGATGATCATGACTAGGTCTAGTTTCTCCATAATTTACCTAAATTATTAGTCAACCATCAATATATTTGAAAATTACTCTTCTTTCTGTAGGACTGCAGCTAATAATTATTATTGTAAGTGAACTGATTTTTTTTCAATTAGTCTATGTACAGTCCCCTCCAAAGGTACTGGAACAGCTAGGCTTGGGTATCGAGAACCAGTTCTTTTCGAGAATCGTTAAGAAATAATTCAACCCACCGACATCAATAGCCTTTTTGGTTAATGATTCCCTTATCGGTCCTTCAGAGCGGCCGTTGTTTTTGAGGGTGTTTGTCGGGAAAATGATCATTTTTCTATACTGATTGCAGACCCTGGAGCGGGTCTGTAATCAAAAGCTTCTGCAGCTGGTGCAAGCTTGAACCAATGAAGCAGTGGTCAGATCCGCTGCTTCGTTGGTTCTCTGATTCAATGCTGTTCAGAAGCGGCAAGTCCGCTTCCTAACCCCTCTGAAAGCCATTTAAAAATGTAAATCATGAGTCACTTTTGTGCAGATTAAAGTCACTAATTGGGACTACTGTCTTGTTGCAGGCAAGAAACGAGAATTGTCCTCTGTTCCATTTGTACCACTCCAATTACTGTGCCGCTCTCTGCCGAGTCAAGTTCGAGTCCGGGCAGCATTAATAGCTTCAAAGCAAATCACTGATTTAAATCAAATTACACCTCTTTCCAAACGTTGTAATACAAACAATAAACTAGAATCAACCAAAACATTTTTTTTCCTCCCAAAATAAGACATCCTGCGTTCTTTATGACCTAAATGACATGGTGTTGAGGAGCTTTGCTCGTTCATGTCCGCGACATATACATATTAAAAAAAAAGATAATGGTGCCATGAAAATCCTTTTAATGGTATAAAAAAAGCTTAGTGGCCCTAGATATATTTGTTGCAGTATCATTGCTTGCAAATGGAACTGGAGTTTATTTGGAATTTAATTTTAATTAATTACTACTGAGCATTCATTCATTACTACTTCTCAAATTTATGAGAATTATCCATTTTATACTTTGCACAACTGAAAGTGGAAATGGAAATTAAACAGTGGGTCTGACCCTAAACACAGATGGCCTGAGGATTGAGTCACAGTTCTACCAATTCATATGTGGATCATTTTTTGAACAGAAAAAGTTCTTCTCAACCTTTGTCCTTGTTCTGTAAAGCCTGGGTCCCACCGAATAATAAGCCATGAATAATGAGCCACGCATGGGTGTGTCAACGATTATTCGAAGAATGACCCACATTTTCATCTATCACGTATCCACTACTAAGGTGCCCCTATGTGCCTCTCTGTACCCCGCACGTGCCACGTAGCAGCCTCTAGTGAGCCACGACCGACCTGTCATTAGAGCCTCGAATGGCTCACATCAGCCACTAAGCCACCTAGTGCCATGATAATGTGATGTTGGCACACGTTTAGGCATGGGTTTGGTCGAAACCTCCAGCCCTCCCACACCTGGTCCCTTTAAAGTGTGGGTGTTCAATTCACAGCAGCATTTAAAGATGTCACCTTTCTTAAACGCAGTCCAAAAACAGACGCTCCAGTACAGTCCCGCAGTTGTGCACTGCACGCCAGGCTGCTGTCCACCTGTAATGCAACCAGACCAGCCAGAACCAAACCAAGGGTTCCTGGGCAACCGCCTCTGTGCTCTTCGCTGGCTTTATTTCTTCTGCGGCTTTAAACACACACATCATGATCCCACATTTAACGTTGTGTTTGTTCTACATTCCTGGACAGCTGCCTCTGTGCTCCTTCTCACTGGCTTTCTTTCCATCCATGGCTTGTTGGCTTTATTTTTTCCCTGGTTTTAAACACAGTCATTTTCACACCGTGATCCCACTTTTAACTTTGCGCTCGTTCATTTATTTCTGCAAAATTGCTCTTTTGTGCGCACGCTGTCATTCTGCACACACAATGAGGTGGCCGCTTTAATTATGTACACCTGCTGCTGCAACTCATGTGGATCACTTCCATATATCTTTATTTCTTCCACAGCTTACATGTCACCGTGATACAACTTTTAACTTTGTGTTATGTCTTCAAAATCGGTCTTTTGTGCGCTCTCGTGTTGCTGCACAGCTCTGCGCTGCTTTTTGCGGATGCTGGAGTTATTTCTTCCGCAGCTTTAAACATACAGCCACTTTTAAACAGTCATCCAAATTTTAACTCAGTGTTCGTCCATTATTGACTGAAAAATCACTCTTTTGTGACCTGGCTTTTGCCTAAATGCCCGTTTAGAGCGTGATGAGTCACTGCCTCAGTGCGCAGTGCACACACACAGTGGAGCTCATGTGATCCATTAACAAGATATTAAATCAACCATAGACATACTTTTATAGCTAGAAACTATTTTATCAAGCTATAAAAACATTAAAAACAGTTACCTTAAGCTGTTCAAAATACATTCCTCATGGGGAAGGAAAGAGAAGAGAAAAAGTGTCCAGATGACACAGTCGTCTGTGATTCCAGAAGCGACTACAGGTGTTTTCAGCATCCAAAGTTTGGCAGAAAATCATTAATCTGCTACAAAATAATTATTATATATACAGTGTCCAGCCCACAGAGCAGGTGGAATTGTGTGCGCAAGAGGGCAGCCGCTCCAAAAATAGCCTCTCAGGTCCTGCATAGCTGCTAGCCACTGGAATAATGGGCTTTTAGCAGCCTCGTAAGCACCACACATGCCTCTAAAGTCCCTTTCACATTGGCGAATTCGTAGAGCTGCGTATTGCTGCACTGTGTTTCATTTAAATATGCCCGAAATGCATGCATACTCAGCCTTTTTTTGTATTCGTAGATCTGCTTGCAGCTGCATGTGTTTGCTTTTTAATATGTCGTTGCCACTATTTTTGTCACCAAAAAAAAAAAAAAAAAAAATGGATAATCAATGTAGCAGCAGAAGCGACACTACAAAGCGACACTAAGGCCCCATCCACATGGAGACGGACTCAGGTGTATCTGCAAAAGTATTGTGTTGCATATAGGTGTTTCATCCACATGGAACTGATATTTACACCGCTACTTTTTGAAAACAGGTCCCAGAGTGGATACATCTGAAAATGCCAGATTCACATTTTCGTGTGGACAGTCTATACAAAGGTTTTCTGAAACAATTATGTCACAGCCTCACCTCTCTACACTCAGTAGGGCTGCCACAAATGATTATTCAACTAGTCAGCGATTATTTTTGCAATTAGTCGACTAATTAGTTGATCATACATAAATTGCGACTTATCACACCAGCATGCAATATCATTTAATTACTTATTTATTTTACTATGTGTTATTGTTGGCAATATTGTTTTAATACATTCATGCCAATAAAGTAACAGGAAGACAGGATGAGAAGGGGAAGAACAATAGTAGCCAGTAAACCAGTAGCGAGCAGTATTTCTGGTATTTATATTTGTATTTACATTTTTGCAAATTGTTTTATTTACTTCCACTTTTGATCCTCTGTGTGCTTCTTACCATATGTGCTGCTATACAATGCTGCTGGAACTTCTCTTTCCCTGAGGGGAGTCTTCCCAAGGGATCAATAAAGTTCTGTCTAATCTAATTTAATGTAATCTAATAAAGCAAATTGAAATTGAGAGAGAAAGAGAATGAGAGAGAGACAGACCTTCTCAAAGGTTATATCATATTTCTTTTCTCTCATGATACCGATGATACTCAGTTATAAATGCCAATAACTGCTGGTCATCTCATTCCCATAAAATCCTTAGAAGATTGCCTTGCATCAGTGAAAAGTTGGATGTCCAGTAATTTCCTACTTTTAAACCCTGACAAGACTGAAATGATGGTTCTTGGTCTGGTGAGACATCGGCATCAATTTGACCAGCTAACGCTTTGCCTAGGTTTGTGTATCATACATTACACTGACAAAGTGGGGAACCTTGGGGTAATATTTGATCCTACGTTGTCCTTTGACCTCCACATTAGAGATATTTTGAGGACTGCTTTCTTACACCTGCAAAATATAGTGAAGATTCATCCCATCCTGTCTATGGCTGATGTTGAGACCCTGATTCATGAGTTTGTCTCTTTTAGATTGGACTACCGCAATGTCCTATTTTCTTTTTTACCACAGTGTTGGGAAAGTGTAGTGACACGGACCCACAACAGGGGGCGCAAATGAACGGACAATGGAGGAAGTCAAATAACAACACTTTACTGTTGTGAATAAGCACAACAAAAACAGCAGATTACAATAATAGTCAATGAAGTCAATTCACAAAAATGTGTCGCGTGGGCAGGCTCGAAGATAAGAGACGTCTGTCCAAAGCAGAACCGGAACCACACGATTTCCTCCGCCACCGAACCCCGGGAATACTGGAGCCGCCAAGTCCCGAACTCCCAGGTGGCCACTGCCTCCGCTTGTCGGATCTGGTACTGCTGGCGAGGAACAAAAACAGTTAGATGTGGGTGCGTCTGCACCCAGCAACATGTATGGTGGAAAACCACCTCCACCTCTCGTCGGAAAAAAGGAAACAAAATATCTGCTATCCAACACACAAAGTAACAGGTATTCCTGTCAGGAAGACAACAAAGTCGGCTGAGTACGTTACCTCCTCGGTAGAGCGATATCTCGGCAAAGAGGTGGAGATGTCGTCCTGCTGATATACCACTGCTGATCAGATGATTGGTGACAGCTGTTGTAGGCAATAAGTGACAGCTGTCACCCCGGCTGCTCCTGTGAGGCGGCAGCGCCCTCTGGTGCCTGGAGCCCGCACTCCAGACAGGGCGCCCTCTGGTGGTGGTGGGCCAGCAGTACCTCCTCTTCAGCGGCCCACACAACACACAGTCCAGTATTAGGGTTGTCTAATTGGTTCAAAATGCTGCTGCCAGACTTGACAGGAAGCAGAAAGTTTGACCACATTACAACAATTTTGGCATCTCTTCACTGGCTTCCTGTCCCTGTGCGATCAAATTTTAAGGTTCTGCTACTAACGTATAAAACTATTCACAGACTAGCCCCTCCCTACTTAGCTGACCTACTTAAACCTTATGTACCAGCCCAGGCTCTGCATTCTCAGGGTACAGGACTACTTTGTGTCCCTAGGGTGAATAAAAAGTCTGCTGGTCACAGAGTTTTTACTTACTGTGCACCTGCTTTGTGGAATGATCTCCCTGCATCAATAAACAGTCAGATTTTGTAGAGACTTTAAAGTCCAGACTTAAGAAGCACTTATTTTCCCATTCATATGGCTAGCATACTGGCATAGTATGTTTCTATGCTTTCTACCCTTATAAATTCATTTTATTAGTAAACGGAGCGGGCTGTGGCCTCAACTTTATCTAAAGTCTGGGTCTTTTAGTGAAGCTTTGGGCTAGTAGCCAGCGATTAGGGATGGGTATTGATAAGATTTTATCGATATTGATACCATTATCGATTCCGCTTATCGATCCGATTCCTTATCGATACCTCTTGTGAATTTTCTGTGTACTAAAAGTAGGCTTTACAGGTTTTCTATGTCAACAACATTTTATTGAGTCTTAAAGTAAATAAATATGAAATTGGTCACTGGATCCTTAAACTCTGGACATAAAAACCTCTACATGGTGGATCCTTGATCTCTAGACATAAATATAAATGAACAAAATCTGAAGTTTTTGTCAAAAGCATTTGCTTTCAGACATTGTTGGCATGAATGTCTTTCCATACATTTGAGCTGAGCTCTTACAGCTGGCTGTGCTGCATGTCAGGATGTAATTCATAAAGAATGCAGGACGTCTCATTTTGGGAGAAAAAAATGTTTTAGTCGATCGTAGTTTATTGTTTGTATTACGTTTGGAAAGAGGTGTCATTTTATTTAACGCAGCAATTCATTTTGAAGTTATTAATTCTCACTGGACTCTGTCTCTGCAGAAAGCCCCGCAGCGTTTAGAGCTGTGCCAATGGAACGGAGGACGATTCTCGCTTCTTGACTGCAACAAGAGTCCCAGTTAGTGACTTTAAGCCACACAAAAGTGACTCACGACTGACATATTTTAATGGCTTTGAGAGGGGTTAGGAAGCGGACTTGCTGCTTCTGAAGAGCAGCAAATCAAAAAACCAACGAACCCAGCGGATCGAAGCACTGCTTTACTGGTTTACGCTTCAAAGTGGAGTCGCGCTGCAGAAGCGGTTGATCACAGAGCCACTGCAGGATCTGTAATCAATGTAGAGAAATGATCATTTTCCTGAAAACACCCTCAAAAACAAAGGCCACTCTGAAGGACCAAAAAAGGGAATCAATAAGCAAAAAGACCATTGTTGTCAGTAGATCGAATCAATTCTTAACAATATCCGCAAAGAACCGGTTCTCGATACGCAACCCCACTGGCGATCACCTTATTATTTCTTCTGTTTTTCTTGTTGCTAAATGCTTACAAATTATACTGTATTTGTTGTCTTTCTGCCCCCTGCTTCTTCTCTCTGTTTAAGGTGTAGCTCCATCCAAAGATGGGAGTGGGTGTTTTCCTCTGCAGGCCTCCCGTCTTTAACACCAGCGTGGACTCCCAAAATCTCCCAAAATTTCCTGTATTGCCTGTTGTGTAGGGAGCATGGCCTAAGCAGAGGGTCACCCCTTTGAGTCTGGTCTGCTTGAGGTTTTTTCCTCAAATCATCAGAGGAAGTATTTCCTTACCACTGTTGCCTGTGTGTTTGCTCTTAGGGTTGGTAAGGTTAGACCTTACTTGTGTGAAGTGCCTTGAGGCAACTTTGTTGTGATATGGCGCTATATAAATGAAAATAAATTGAAACTGAAAAAAAAAAAATCATTGTCGTGAAGTGAGATCGGTCTCACATCAGTCACTAACATGTTCAAGATTGCTTCAGCCAGGATATTTACTTATCGAGGTGTGCATGTTGTTGGCTTGGTAACAAAGTCGTCCAATGAAGAGGAACATACTTTTTAGCAATGTAACGCAGTGTTATAAAACATTTGCGGTATCACATTTGCTATTCAAACATGACATCGCTGTTGCAATGTTACAACAAACAGATATGTGCTAAGGCTAATGAAATTGCCATTGTTAATGTTAACATTTACAGCTATCAATATAAGTTAGCGCCTAACTAGCCAATTACTGAGATGACTGCCCCTCTTCGTCAGCATCTGAATCAGCCACAACGTGTTTCTTTCTCAGATGCTCCTGCATCACCATTGTACTGCCGTGGAAGGCAAAAAAAAAATGACGATTACTAAATTAGTAGCGGATGATTTTGATAGTTGATGTAATCGTGAATGGTCGACTAATCGTGGCAGCCCTAATGCTTAGCCCCTCATAATGAAAGACATGTTGTTGTTAGCAGGCTAATTTAACTCTTTCTTTTCTTGGTGGATCATTACTGGGATTTATATTTGTCACCAACAGAAGAGACAATGGATGGCTATGGTGAATGGTGATCCTGGCTAAATGGAGTGCTGTGACACTAAAAGTAATTTCAGAAAGGACTTTCAGCTTTTAAAATAAGTTATTATTTGTTCTTGCTGGTGGCGGGACAATGCAGCGTCCACCGGTTCAGGCTGAGAAACTGATATGGACAGACATATCTCCCACTGATACTCTTTGGAAAAACTGTCATTCCTTGGTGTCAGTATGCATTCTCTGAATGCACATTTGGATTAAAAATTTGTAGTATCCATTGTTTCCCCTAAAAAAAAAAAAAAAAAAAAAAAAAAAAAAAAAAGATCAGGCCTGAGGGAAACTCAAAAAAAGAAAGAAAAAGAAAGAAACTCAAAGCTCAAGGTACATAGTACAGAAAAACTTGAGACACTTAGTAAAACAAAAACTGAAGTGATGTGCACATTATTTGTGTAATCCTACCCTGGGCTAATGCTGTGACATTTTAATGCTTCACCAATGTACCTAAATGATGCACTCTCTCTTTAGCAACAATTAGTTTCTTTGAGCCACATGATGAATCTGTCAATGATTTGGACTGCATTACCAGCTAAATTCATATCCCAAAGACTTCAAAGACAATAAACTTAATACTTAATCGTATATTGTGTTGCAGATGTTTGGGCTTTGCAGAATACTGACTTCTTTTTTCTTCTTCTTCTTCTTTTTACCATTTTCAGACAGTTTATGGACCAAACAACTAACCGAGAAAATAGTCAATATATCAACAGATAATGAAAAACATTAGCTGCAGCAGAAAGTACAAAATAGTGGAACATCAGCCACATTTAAGGGTTACTGTGCCTGGGCAAAGCTGGCAGCTTTACACCTCAGACTGAGAGCCATAATGATTAGCAGGATTCACAGCACACCACTTTCACACACCAATTCACTAAGTACAGAGAAAAGTGTTTCTTAAGTTGTACAAAAGCTGTCCTGAGGAGAACCTGCACACATCTTATGCCAAAGGAAACATTAAGACATTTGTGTTCATTTTAAGTAACATTTACAGCAGATATCAATGAAGGAAAAGTAGAGCTACAGAAATAGTTATGATATTCTCTAAGGGATGGCAACTTTAAAGATGAGAAAATTGCAGTTGCATTATCAAAGGGCTAATTACTGTGAACTCTATAATTACTTTAATAATTAAAAGTCTAAGATTCAATGTCATCTATTTTAATGAATTACAAATTTTAAAATTCATTCCATAAATCTGCAGAACACAAGTTGATGAGTTAATTATGGGGCACGCATCACTAGGGCTACAACTAGGGATTATTTTCATCACTGATTAATCAATTAGTTGTTTGCAACACAAACGGTCAAAAAATGGTCAAAAATGTCAGTAAGTGTTAGTTTGGGCTGCATGATATTGGAAAAAAAGTGACATTGTGATTTTTTTGACCATAGTGATATATTAAAGGGTTATTAATCTCGCTTGCTCGGCCTATATGGGAAAATATAAGACTGAGGTCATGACAGTACAGGTCTGATATTCCCTTACAGACTGAGTAAGCGAGGTTAAACATTTGTTTATTATGTGGCTGTTTGGAACTGTGTTTTCATCTTATCGGTCTTTATTTTCCAAGGCCACTTCAAGCTCGTTTGTTGTTAATTCCTCCCAATTCAAACTTGTCAGTGTAATAAAATTTGTTTGGAGAATGGTCCTCTTCGTCGCTCATAATTTCTTTGTTCACTCTTTGTTTTGTTTTATTTTGTGCCATGAAAATTGTAAACAAAGGCAGCCATTTCTAAACAAAAGGTTTCAAAATCACCAGGCAGTGATGGGTATCAATCTGAATTCTATAAAGTATTTAGTGAAGATCTCAAACCCCTCCTCTTATCCTGTTTTAATTGGACACTAAAGCATGGCATTGCCCCACCATCTTGGGGAGAGGCCATTATTACAATCTTACCAAAAGAAGGCAAAGATAAAGAGTACTGTCAAAATTTTCGCCCCGTTTCCCTCCTCGATGTGGACTACAAAATTTATGCATCAATTATTTGTAAAAGACTTGAAGCATTTGTACCAGATTTAATTGAGGTAGATCAAACTGGTTTCATTAGGGGGCACCAAACCTCAAGATAATATAAGAAGAGTCCTCCACATTATTGATAATGCCCAAACAACTGGCACTAGCACTGTATTAATTAGTTTAGATCAAGAAAAAGCATTTGATAGTGTTAATTGGCAGTTTTTATACGAAGTATTGAGAAAATGTGGCTTTAATGATAGTTCAATTCAGTGTTTTAAGACATTATACCACAAACCTACAGCCCGAATCAAAGTGAATGGCAGCTTAACAGATAGCATTAATTTACAGAGAGGAACTAAACAGGGTTGCGTTCTCTCCCCGATACTTTGTGCTCTCTATGCGGAACCTCTTGCACAGGCAGTAAGGCAAAATCCAAATTTAGAGGGTGTTAAGATAGCTGAACAGCAACACCTTATCGGATTATTTGCAGATGATGTGATTATTTTTCTGCAAAATCCTGAACACTGCCTACCACATTTAATGCACCTGTTTGAAACATTTGAATACATCTCTGGTTACAAAATTAATATATCTAAGACACAAATTCTAGTATCCAATTACTCCCCTTCCCAAAAGATAAAAGATCAATATAAATTAAAGTGGAACTCTGAAACCCTGAAATATTTGGGCATAACTCTGACAAAGTCACTCTCTGAAGTTTCTGACACTAATTACAACAAAATAGAAGAAGACATTAAAAGGGATTTGAATAGATGGTCTACATTACCTACAAATTTCTACTCCAGAATACAAATAATTAAAATAAATGTTCGCCCAAGAATATTGTACTTGTTCCAGTCATTACCACTTCCTGTTTCACAAAACCGATTTAAAGCATGGGACAAAATGATTTCTAGGTTTTGGAATTCCAAAAAGCCAAGAATAAAATATACAACATTGCAGCTCCCCAAAAAGAAAGGGGGAATGGTTTTACCTAATTTGAAGGAATACTTTTATGCAGCTCAATTTAGACCCTTGGCATGCTGGTGCATTCCGGACTACGAAGCACGCTGGAAGGACACTGAGGGAAAAGTGGAGGGATACAAAACTCAAATTCTCATCTCAGACAAACAGTTAATGTTATCACTAAGGGGAAAAATGAACCCAATTGTAAAATTTACCTTAGAAACATGGCACACTGCATTAGAAAAATACAAACTAAAGAAAAATCCTTTTTACTAAAATGGTTTAGGTACGACCCAAATTTTAAGCCTGGTAAACTAGATCAAACATTTAAACAATGGGAATTAAAGGGGATAACTGCAATTTGTACTCTATTGAAAAATGGTAAAATGATGTCCTTCCAGCAGCTGAAAGAGAATGACCTAGAAAACAAGGATTTGTTTAGGTACTTGCAAGTAAGGGACTACTGTAAAAAACAATATAAATGTGACTTGTATGATGACTCACTAGGTATTATTGGGGTGGTGAAAGGTGCATACGAACAGAATCCAGCTTTTTAATTTAAGTAATTTCAGCTTTTTACAATTCACAGGGGTAGAGAAGAAAGCACTCTTTATATAAAAAGGAAATGGGAAACTGAATTGGCAATAGACATTACAGATGACAACTGGTTTAAGATGTGTGAAATGCAACACAGTACAGTTGCTGTGGAGAGAATACTGCTGGAAGAATCTGACCCGTTTTTTTTTTTTTTTATTACACCTAAAATCAAGAGTGGACAAACTTCAAACTTGCAAACATGCTGGAGGTTATGTGGGGAAACGGAGGCTAACCATACTCGTATATTCTGGACATGCTTAAAAATAAGGGTTTATTGGGAACAATTTAAAACAACTTTGATTAAAATCTTGGGATATGAAATTCCAGATACGTCTGGTGTTGTATCTGGGAAACATAACCGAAGTGGTGAGGAATGAAGACATGTATCTCACAAAAATCATCTTAGCTGCTTCTAAAAAAGCAATCACAAAGAAATGGTTACAACCAGATCCACCCACACAACAGGACTAGATCAATATTGCGGAAAATATTTCAGGGATGGAGAAAATTACTTATAATCTTAAGCTGAAAGGGGACAAATATGATAAGCAATGGAAAAAGTGGAAAATCTTCTTAAATGGCACCAATGTAGTGACATAAATATTTGGATTTGATATTGTAATATTGTACTAAAATATCTGCCAATCTGTTATAGAAATCTGTAACTCCAGACTGTTATGTTACTGTGATTGATGTTATTGTTGATTTAATTTTTGTATGAACCTTTAAAAACAATAAAAATAAAGTTTAAAAAAAAAAGAAAATTGTAAACAAAGTCGCAAATCTGATACGCAATCTGGACCTATTGTCATGGTACCGTCTGATATTTTCCCATATCAGACCGAAAATCAGCCAATCAGGGAACCTGAAATGTCACAGCCATATAATAAATTGTGATATATGAATATCTTGCAGGATTTTTCAGGATAAACTGAAAACGCCGTAGTACATATGGTAGGGGTGTATGTGGCGCTATAATGCTTCCACTTAGGGTTGAAACGATTACTCCATTAACTCGAATACTTCGATTACAAAAAAATGATCGAGGCAAATTCTGTGCCTCGAAGCTTCGTTTAACGTTGTAGTACATATGCCAGGCCTGTGTGTGGCGCTGTAATGTCCCCAGAAAAACAACAGAAGAAGATTAGAGCATGCGCTCAGGCTGTGTAACAGCTAATAATTTATCCCTTAAAGGTACCGCTTTCCAATGCGACACAGAGTAAAATAAAGCCTTTTAGGAGAAAGACGGTCCACACTGATCATCTGAAACAGACTTACTGAGCATTTCAAGTGAATCAGTGTGCTTGTCTATTGTTAAAAAACACGCGGTCTGCTTGACGTGGTGAGTGACTATTGACCCAACGGCCGGGTACCTACAGTCGAAGCCGACTGCTGTTCAGACTCACACTAAGTGTTTCGCTTTTTAATTTTCACTTTTTTTGGGCAACACACAATGCTTCACAAACACGGTAACTTAAAACAACAACAAAAACAGTGACTGCGAGGCTGGCATGTTCAACCTCCTGCTGAAATGCATCTGGTGAATCACAGAGAAAGAGGGATAAAAAAAATAATTAAAAAAAAAAAATCACATAGGGAGCCAGTCCACCAACCTTAAAAAAAAAAAAAAAAAAAAAAAAAAAACTTAAAATGATTACATTTTACAAGTTGGGGGGAAAAAACAGGAACAGAAAGCCACATCCCATCGCCATTTCAGCATAATGTCAAGACTTTGGCACAGGAACATTGTGCCATTACTTAGGGAGAACCCTGGATGTTCCCTTGATGTTTAAAAACACAAAAGTACTTTTTATCCGATTACTCGATTAATCGCCAGAATAATCAATAGAATACTCGATTACTAAAATAAACAATAGCTGCAGCCCTACTTCGACTGTGGAAGTTCCACAAAAAACATGTGTAAAGAGCTCGTCAATGTAGCAGAAGAAGCTACAACTTTTGCAAAGTGGCAAACTGAGTAAAATAAAGCCTTTAAAGAGAAAGAGGGTCTGCACTGCTCATTTACTGCCTATTTAAAGTGAAGCAGTGTGTTTGTGTATTTTTAAAAAATATGTCAGTGTGTGGCCAAGTGGTTAATGCGCTTGGTTTCAGT
This sequence comes from Thalassophryne amazonica, assembly GCF_902500255.1. Lineage (NCBI taxonomy): Eukaryota > Metazoa > Chordata > Actinopteri > Batrachoidiformes > Batrachoididae > Thalassophryne > Thalassophryne amazonica. Next base: position 58,877,783 of record NC_047118.1, read on the forward strand.
GCAGTAGGTTCCGGGTTCAAATCCCACCCCTACCACATTTCTCCATGTAATGTGGAGTTGCGTCAGGAAAGGGCATCCGGCGTAAAACCTTGGATTTGCTGTGGCGACCCCGAGTGCAAAAACAAGGGAGCAGCCGAAGGGACTTACTATGTCCGTGTGTTAATCCACTGGTTGATCTGCAACTTGCAGACGAATTGAAAGGACGCACACTAAATGAATGAAGTTTAACTACTAAAAAAATTCCTTTATTTGGATTCAATCAGAATTTTGATCAACAGGGTGTACAGGGGACAGGGTAGTCAGGTAGGTCTGGATCATTTGCAAGCATGTTCACCCTTTTCCAGGAATTCAACTGAGCTCCCAAAAATTCTGGCCATGCTAAAAACTACCATAATTTCCAGACTATAGAGCACACCTGAATATTAGCCGCACCCACCAATTTAAAAAGAAAAAATAAATTGTACATAAATAAGCCACACTTGTCTATAAGCCTCGGATCTCCACATTGTAACATGAGATATTCACACAGAAAGATGTTACACAGAAAGACTTTTGTAAACTTTTAATTAAATACGTACCATAAGTGACCTTGTTTTTTGTTGTTGTTTTTTTTGTTTGTTTGTTTTTTACTGGAAATGTGTCTGAAGGACAGATTCAACATTTGGGCCTTATTCAGCCCTTGGACCTCCAGTTGCATACCTGCTGTAAAGGCAAAGGGATTTCAAATCTATTTCACCCTAGTATCAGTTAACACGTTGAATAAAGTATCAAAATCAGCACAAATAGTGACAAAGTTAAAATGGCATCGGGGTGAGCTTGATTGAGCATGAATCAAAGTAATAAATAAATGTGTGTAGTTGGGCTTTAGTGTCTGTAAACTGGTGTAGGTTGGATCCATGCACGTCAGAGCGCGTTAATCCTAAAATTAACAAATCCACGTTGGAACTGAACGGCAGCTCTGCAAGAACAATTACAACGTCTGTTCCATGTACTAATGCTTAAAAATAAAGACACACAACAAGCGTGATTTTCCATTATATCACCACCGACAGAGATAAATGTCAAAGTGGGCTAAACCGAAAACACCGCCTGCCCCCCCCGCTCCCCCCTACGTCCACAAAAGCCAGCTGACACGTTAAACCTGTATGTTTCTCTACATTTCCGCCACAAGTCTAAACTCCTGCTCAGTAATTCTTCCTACCGTGAAGCGTTTATTCGGTTCTCGGGGACGGCGGAGCCTCTGCAGCCATTTTGTAGTAACTGACACCGGAGCAGCAGCTCCACAGAGACGGCAGTCGGTGGTGAAGGAGGGAGGGGCTTCGCACGGCCACGTGACCACCAATAACAAAACAATCTGGCTCCTCACCTCACCGACGTCCCCCTCCCCCAACCGCTGGCGTTGCCATGACAACAGCAGCTCCTCCATCCGCTCGCTCGCTGTGTCCCTTGTAGCTTTGGAGCCCGCACACATTTTGAATTAAAAACCAGTCAACGTCATTCAGTAACAGCGTGCAGAATCGGTCAAATGGTGATGGTTCCGCGCGAGTAAACATTAGAATTACAGTTCTGTAGCAGTGGTTCCCAAACTGTGGTCCGTGGCCTGTTTTCGCAAGGGCGTGACAAGTTAGTTACTGTAGCCTGGCAAAGGTTTATCATATACACTACTAACACTACCTACACTACATTGTTTACTTATGTCACACCAAATTCATGATTTAGTTTTGCCACAAGTAGCAAAATGATGTTGTGCCAACAAATTAGCTCACATTTAAGCTCACTTTAAACTTCCACACTAACATTTTTAATGTAAGAAAACTTTAGCTTTTCTCTGAGCTATACAGTTTTCAAAGTGGCTATCTGTATGTAGCTATATTACTGATAAAAAATTTTGCTCGTACGCATAGTGTTGCCAACGTGGTGACTTTCCAAACCCTCTTGGCGACTTATTTTCTCGAAAGTGACTAGACACAAATCTAGCTACTTTTCCTGGCATCATTGGAGACTTCTCTGGTATTTGATAACTCAAAAGTTAACACACATATTGATCTACAGTCTCTGTTCTCACTGCCGTGAGGTCCCCACTAGAATCGTGCACAGGACTAATTTCTCCATCCCGCTCCTGTGAATTTCAGGCCATTACCGCACCCACAACGTGTGCGTTACACTCCCTCCCGTTTCCACAGTGGGCCTGTCCAGTCTCGACTACACACACGAAATGCTGAGAATTTATGCATGTACAATTATAGTGATGCTTTCATTTTGTGTCTCCTCCCGTCTCGTGGCTAATATTAAAGAGATTCATGTGGTTGTTTGTGTAGATTCCCTGTGGATGTCTTTTGATGCACTGATCAGGAATGGCGTTACTATTTGTTTTTTATTTCATTTAAAGACCTGTTAAATTATTTAAGATGAAAATAGCGTGTGGACACACTACTTTACACTATTCTCCTTTGTTGAATGAGTCATCTTGTCGCTTCTGTTCCTGCAGTGTTTATTTTTGGTCACCCGGTACCACCCACAGCAAAGTTCTGACCACCCACTCCCGCAACATTTGCGGTGGGTCCCACAGAACCTGGCGGGACCCAAACCCAATGCAGCCCTCTAGTCCCCACCGCCCCAAAGCAGTCACAAGTGGTCAGTACACAGTGTGCTCCGCGGCAGCTGTAAAGCACTAGGAGCAGCGCGGACGGAGATCTACACTCCTCCGCATTTAAAGTGCAAATAAATAACACACGCGCAATGCTCCACAGCCTGGCCTTGAGAACTTATTATTTTATTTTGAAAAGTGATGGCTAATTTTAACAGCAAAATAAATAAACAAACCAAGAATAAAGTTTATTTGTAGTTCTAAATATTATTAAGATGCTTTTACTCACTTTTTTGTCTCTCCCATGACGTTATTCTTTTTTCCTACAGCATCTGTTACAACATTATATTATGCAAATAATTTGCAAATCAGACTATAACATCATTTAGAGATTTCTAGTGACTTTTAGGACATCCACTAGCTACTTTTCTTACTGAGGAGTTGGCAACACTGCATACGTAGCATAGCTGTGTTAGGGGTTATGGTTGGAGCAGGGTAATTCTGATGAACCATCCTACTTTGTCGAAACATCCTATCATATACTGAATTTATATATGATCCGTCAAAAGGCTTACAGTAGTTATAAATTCGGTCATTTACCTAGTGTCTGCTGTTTCATATGACATAAAACTTTACCTGCAACACCAAACACACAGGGTCCACAAAGCTAACACAAGTATGTTAATACAAAGAATAGCAATATAAAAAAAATCAAACCATGAATAATAAGAAAATTCAATGATTCAAAATCAAGTATTAGCTTTAATAAAGTGAGAAAGACTATTCACCGCTTCAAAATGATATTTGTGTATTGTCCGCATGCACACTAAGCCTCAGTAGGATGTCTTGATGGGTATGAGAAACATTAGGACACTGGCCTGTTTGGGTAAAGATCCAACCACAAATCGGTTCCACTAAACCAGCTGATTCTAAATAGTTCAAATCTTCAGGCAGGTAGATGAGCTACTCCATGAAATCACCTGTTTTAGGTGCACAGGTAGAAATAATACGTTAGAACTTCTACTCACTGAAACTGGCATTACCTATACCTCTGGTTAGGAGTTACAGTCAGGAATTAGGGAAGGTTTTAGGTTAGGGTGTTGGACTTCGGAGACAACATCCTGGGTTTAAATCATTTTGTTTTTGTTTGTTTGTTTGTACTTCAAAAATAAAATGACTATATGACAATCAGAATTAGGTTTTATTGCCAAGTACGTGTTCACGTACAAGGAATGCGCTTTAGTGAGCCAGTGTAAAAATAGGGACAATACAGATAATGACCATAAAGTAAAGAAATATATATGTCTTATAATCATAGATACTTATAAATATTTTTGAACCAGAGAACATGTGTAAGATCATCACTTTAAAAAGTAATCTTGGCCCTGCATACAGCTAGAAGACAGAAGTAAAGGTATCATAATAGCATGACCGAGATGACCAATCAGAAGCATGATGTACAAATAGAACTGCATATTATTAATACGCATACGTAAAGATGGCCACTGCCTACAATTTTTTTTTTCTTTTCAAAGAATTACGTGTTCCAATCAATGCGAAGGTGGAAGAACTCAGAAGATTTTGCACTGCCAAAACCTGAATGCCATTTTTGGAAGGGTGATGTGCCCTTCAGGTTGGATGTATGTATGTATGGATAATACACAATAAACTAAAAATAATAGAACATTTCATTTTTAAAAATCAATATTATAACAGATTTATTCCATTTATTACCTTTAAAGAGTGACACTTTTATGGCAAATAACCTCCATTCCAAGGTAATCTTAAAACATTTGTTTTTTGTTGTTTGCAATGAGATAATTTTACCTCCTTTAACTACATTTGTTGGTTTGTGTAATACTGTATTTGTGGCTGAATTTTTAATTTGTTTATGTTTTATCTTTACTCTTACAATTTTGGTATACTGTGGAGAGCACTTTGAAATTTATTGCCTGAACATGCAATATAATAATAATAATAATAATAGTAGTAGTAGTAGTAGTAGTTATTGTTGTTGTTAATATACTCTTTCAACCAGAAGTGTGTGGACTCCTGCCCACCCCCCACCCCCCACTCACATTTTATTAGCAAATTTAAGAGAGTACATCAATCAATCAATTTTTTTATATAGCGCCAAATCACAACAAACAGTTGCCCCAAGGCGCTTTATATTGCAAGGCAAGGCCATACAATAATTATGTAAAACCCCAACGGTCAAAACGACCCCCTGTGAGCAAGCACTTGGCTACAGTGGGAAGGAAAAACTCCCTTTTAACAGGAAGAAACCTCCAGCAGAACCAGGCTCAGGGAGGGGCAGTCTTCTGCTGGGACTGGTTGGGGCTGAGGGAGAGAACCAGGAAAAAGAGACGCCGCGGAGGGGAGCAGAGACCGACCACCAACGACCAAACGCAGAGTGGTGCATACAGAGCAAAAAGAGAAAGAAACAGTGCATCATGGGAACCCCCCAGCAGTCTACGTCTATAGCAGCATAACTAAGGGATGATTCAGGGTCACCTGATCCAGCCCTAACTATAAGCCTTAGCAAAAAGGAAAGTTTTAAGCCTAATCTTAAAAGTAGAGAGGGTGTCTGTCTCCCTGATCTGAATTGGGAGCTGGTTCCACAGGAGAGGAGCCTGAAAGCTGAAGGCTCTGCCTCCCATTCTACTCTTACAAACCCTAGGAACTACAAGTAAGCCTGCAGTCTGAGAGCGAAGCGCTCTATTGGGGTGATATGGTACTACGAGGTCCCTAAGATAAGATGGGACCTGATTATTCAAAACCTTATAAGTAAGAAGAAGAATTTTAAATTCTATTCTAGAATTAACAGGAAGCCAATGAAGAGAGGCCAATATGGGTGAGATACATGTTGACGACTGTGTTACAGGAATAAATCCAGAATCATTTGTCTCTTGTTGGAAACTATTCAGGGTTTTGCCCAACAGAGGGCACAATTTCCACTACAAATGCAAGTACTTTAATATTATGGCACATTCTGCTTCTGTTAGACTTTAAGTCATTTTATTGTGTGTATGTTTACATGGTGCCATGACCGTGTCCATCTGCAGCAAATGATCTCAAAAATCTAGTATATAAACAAATGCAAGATGGAACATAGGGTGTAAAAGCTTCCAGAACGGACATTCAGACATTTCATAATCCTGTTGGAGTCACAGATAACTGATGTTTGTCCCAGTCAACAAGTGTGTGGACACCCAGATGTCACCTGAGCATCACAACACTGAGCTACTGGGATATATGTATTACTGTCCACTGAAATACATATGCATATGCAATATATTTGTTGCTAGGATATCGGTCGGTTTATCTCAGGGTCTTGTTCACAGGTTGGCATAAGATGGAGGCGGATCTTCTGCAGATGCTGTACTGGACTGATGTGGTGTAGAAAGCTGAGTCAGAAGGCCAACCCTTTGATTTAAGGCGTACTCATGCTTTGACGGATTGATAAATAATTTGTCCAGTGGCAAAATCGCATAATCCATCAGTCACCTGTCGATTTTGGGCTCAAACTGACACAGAGGTAAAGGATATTTAAAGGTTAAAATGGACAGTGAGCCGCTAACTATTGAATGTGCAGCGGCGAAAGCGAAGGGAAGGCGATCTCATAATGATCAGAGAAAACAAACATCTTCCTGAGTTCCACTCACAAGCTAACATAAACAAACATATAAGCCCTGGTCATGTGTTGGACGCAGAACGGCCCATAACTACAAGGGCTGGCCACTGTGCACGGCACACACCATTTAGGCAAACTCTTTCAATGACGCACAGCTCCACATGCACAACTCCACAGCATGCCTTCAAAGAAGGATTAGAGGCCCCCAGCCACCAGTGGGATGAGGTGTGTCCTTCTCCACCCCTCCTACACCTACCTGTGAGAGTGACCAGGAACAGGAAGCAGACCTTCTCCCTCCTCAAACTCTGATGGAACCTAGTCAAATAGCCAGTCTGAAGCCCACTCAGAAGCATCAGAACAGAAGAGAAGAAAGAAGTCTTACCAGCTCTGGATGAGCAGGAGGGGGCCCAAATGTTGGAGTGGGTTCTGTGTTTTCAGCTACTGACTTGCTCAAAGGGCCTGTGTGATTGAAACACCAAGCTCCACTCTCAGCAGTGGGGCAAGCAGGGAGGGTTTGGTCATGGACCAATTTTTGTTCATAGCCCACACTGTCCACCATCGGAGGGCATCAGTCACTAGTGTAAGTTAAAATGTTTAAATTTTTTTTAATAATTTCTTTTAATTTTATTAAGGTTATTACATTACTCCAAATGTTTCACATTTTTCTCAAGATTTCCGAACTTTATGTCTTTGCAGGTGCAGGAAGCTGTCAGAGTCCAGGGTGAGGGCGGGCAGATAAGATTCTGAGGACCAGCTTTCCCTCCAACTGGTGGATGAGAACAACACCACACAGTCCGGCCCTTTGGCCAAGAGACAGGACCTTGCAGGTCCTCCTTGAGGAGAGGACCTGCTGCTGGCTGCCATCCGTAAGAGGGTGGAGGAAACAGCAGGAGCTGGTCACACTCAGGGAGACCCTCGCCACTGCTGAACCTGTGACCGAGCACACCACCTACCTGAATTAGGTGAGGCAGGTCATCACGAACTCCTCAGATGATGAGTTCCAGACAGTGTTTAATAACCTGCATGCCCAGTAGAGGCTGAAGGTCAAGGGCCTCCAGCAGCAGTAGCAGCAGTTCTAGCAGGCCCAGCACTTCTAGCTGCTGGGTGATCCATCCCCCTCCATTCTCCATTTGACTGCTCCATCGCACTCACCGTTGTCCCAGAAGTGCTCCCAGCCTCCGTCGCAGTGGAGGATGCCACCTCCACCATTGTGCGACTCTTCACTCTGGTAGAGCCCGTCTTCAGGGCACATGGCTGCCATACACCTGCAACAGCCCCACCAGCATAGTTACACTGCTATCCTCACCTATGGACATCAACTTTGGGTAATGACCCAAAGAACAAGGTTGTGGATACAAGCAATGGAAATGAGATTCATCTATCAGCATGTGGACTTATACTCAGGCACAGAGTGAGAAGCTTCAATATCCAGGGGAGATTTCTTTGCCTTGATAGGAGCAAACTGAGGTGGTTCAGGCATCTGGCGAGGATGGCCCCCGATACTCTCCCAAGGGAGGTCTTTCAGGCACATCCAACTGGGAGGAGGCCTTAGTGAAGTCCCAGGACACACTGGAGGGATTATATTTTCCAGATTACCTGGGAAAACCTCGGGGTCCCCTGGGAAGAGTTAAAGGAATGGTTTGAGGATAGGGAAGGTGGGATGATAAGTGGCAGGAAATGAATGAATATGGTTCAATTCAATTTAATTTTTTTATATTTATATAGCACCAAATCACAACATAAGTCACCATGAGGTGCTTCACAAGGTTAAGATCTAAACTTACCATTTTTATTCTTATGCAATATTTTTAGCAACAAACACTAAACCTCTTCAATTCCATTTGAAATGTATTCATTGACTACAGTAATTATTTATCTTACTTAAAAATGGGGGGGAAGCATTATGCATTGTAGGTACAACAACACAATTTTTTTAAAAAAAAGGGCTCTGCACACTTATTTTCATGCAAAAATGTTTGTAATTATCCAAGCTTTCGGTCACACGACCTTCATCAGGGCATTGCACAGCACATCCAAAGCACTTCATCTTATACCTAAAGTTCAGTCAGTGTAACTAAATCAAATAGATACACCTGTGTGTGACTGCAATTTGCAGTTCAGTCAACATGTTTGTAGTTCTTTAGGTATACATCAACTTGGCAAAAAATGTCTTTTTACATGGGGTGGAAGCAAATTAACAACGTGCACCCCCAGTGTATATTTACAGTGCAAACGTCAAAATACAAAATCAAAATACAATAACGAATTGATCCAAACAGGATTTAGAGAAATGCATTAACGTCAGACATCCAGTCATCATAAATTGCAATTCTTCCAATATCCAACCACAGTATTACATCACAACATCACACTCCAGTCAAAATCAACATTTAGGCCTTTTGGGTGCAGTGAATCCAAGGTGTGTATCCAGAACAATTCTCTTTGGCACAATCTTTTATCAATATCACCACCTCTGGGCAACTTCACTTGTTCAATACCCTGGAAGCAGAGGGAGGAGACAGTATGAGCCTATTCAGCAAAGTGACAGGCTACAGGATAATTAGGATCAGCTCATCAAATCAAGCATTTATATCGACGTGTGGTTTTTCCCCACATAAACCTTGTCACACGGGCACTTCAGTATACAGATCACATTAATGGTATTAGAGGTGATGAAACCCTTTACAATAAAACTCTTACCCGTCCTGGGATGCTTAAAATCCCTTGCCTTTTGTGTATTGTTACATTGGGCACAGTGGCCTTATGGATAACTACCATCTTTCAATGGTGCCAAAGGGTCTGTTTAGGTTCTGTATGTATAATCGCCTTAACCACTTTATTTCTGAGGTTAGGACCCTGTCTAAACACAAATAAACGCGGCTCCTTAAATTTATTTTGAAGGGCGGGGTCATCTGCAATTAAAGGCCAATATTTCTTGATGGTATTATTAATCACATAAGCAGATGGGCGATATGTTGTGATACATGACACAGAGAATTTCTTGTCTTTTTTAACACTCTTTTAGCAGGTCAACTCTCGGTGTAGACAGAGCTGTATGGAATGCTTCCCCAATACAAGATGAGGGATATCCCCTCGCCATAAAACATTGTTTCATATCTTCAGCATTCTCAATAAAATCTTCAGTGGAATGGCAGATACGCCTCAGTCTGTAAAACTGGCTTTTTGGGAGGCCATACTTCAAAGTCTTAGGGTGGGAGCTACTGGGAAGGAGGAGTGTATTGCGGTCTGTCTCCTTCTGGTGGAGTGAGGTAAGGGGTTTCCCCTCCTCTATTTTAATCCACATATCAAGAAAATGTACACATTTATAGTCAAATTCCACTGAAAATTTTAAATCTGGACTCACTGTATTGAGATAGGCTATGAATTCAGATAGTCTATTGTGACCCTGCGAAAAGGCAAAGGACATCATCAAGATATCTATAGTATCTGATTATGTTCTGATAAAAAGGATTAGTGTCCTCACTGAAAATATACTGTTGTTCAAAATATCCCACATAAGTTGGCATAGCTGGGGGCAAAATTGCACCCCATGCTTGTCCCCTTAACCTGTAGAAAATGCTCTCCCTGGTGAAATGAGAAGAAATTCAACTTGAGGATGAGTGTGGCTAGATCACAAATGAATGCACTAGGAGGATTTAAATCCTCAGTGGGATCTTGTAAATAGTATTCAAGTGCAGTAATCCCCCTCTCTTGCGAAATATTCATATATAAGCTTTTGACGTCAAATGTAGCTAGAAATATATCAGAGGGGAGTTCCTGCAGTTCAGAAGCAAATTAGATTCACTGTACCCTAAATGTTGATTTTGACAGGAGTGTGATGCTGTGATGTAATACTGTGGTTGGATATTGGAAGAATTGCAGTTTATGATGACTGGATGTCTGTTAATGCATTTCTCTAAATCCTGGTTGAATCAATTTGTTTTTGTATTTTGATTTTGTATTTTGACTCTTGCACTGTAAATATACACTGGGGTGCATGTTGTTAATTTGCTTCCACACCATGTAAAAAGACATTTTTTGCCAAGTTGATGTACAGTAGTGTTCAGAATAATAGTAGTGCTATGTGACTAAAAAGATTAATCCAGGTTTTGAGTATCTTTCTTATTGTTACATGGGAAACAAGGTACCAGTAGATTCAATAGATTCTCACAAATCCAACAAGACCAAGCATTCAATCAATCAATCAATCAAACTTTATTTGTATAGCCCTTTACAACAATGACTACTGAACCAAAGTGCTTCACATCAATGCATAAAATCAACAACAAATGAACAACCACAATAAAACTATGTACTAAAAGCAACTCTGAACAAATAGGTTTTTAGTTTAGCTTTGAACAGAGATAGAGTACTTATCGAGCGCAACTCAATGGGCAATGAGTTCCAAAGTCTAGGCCCAGCCACAGCAAATGATCGGTCTCCCTACTGTTTGCTCTTGGTCCTGGGGACCTCCAGCTGGTTTTGACTGGAGGACCACAAAGTTCTTGTTGGTGTGTGTGCAGCTAACAGCTCACACAGGTAAGAAGGTGCAAGTCTGTGTATAGCTTTAAAAACAAACATTAAAAGTTTAAAATCAATTCTGAAGTGGACTGGGAGTCAGTGAAGACTAAACAGCACAGGAGTAATGTGACTGTGTTTGCGAGTGTTTGTCAGAAGGCGGGCTGCAGCATTTTGAACCATCTGCAGACGTTGGAGACAGCTCTGGTTGACACCCACATACAGTGCATTACAATAGTCTATCCTGGAGCTGATGAATGCATGCATAGCCTTTTCTAGGTCCGTCCGTGAAAAGGAAAGGTTTGACTTTGGCCAGAAGACGAAGCTGAAAAAGCTGGCTTTCACCACACTGTCAATTTGTTTGTCAAATTTTAAATATTCATCAAATTTGACCCCCAGATTTTTTACAACTGACTGACAGTAAGGAGCAAGATCATTTAAGTCAGGTAGAGCATCACCAGGTTTCAAGCCAAACAAAATGCACTCAGTTTTGCTCTCATTGAGGTGCAAAAAGTTCTGAGAAAGCCAGTGTTTAATGTCTGACAATGCATTTTGCATGGACAGCAGTGCACAGGACCTTTTGTGTGTGACTGGCAGATACATTTGTAAATCATCGGCATAGAAATGAAAAGACATATTGTGTTTGGATAAGACAGAACTCAGTGGCAACATGTATAGGGAGAACAGCAAAGGACCAAGAATGGAACCTTGGGGCATGCCTGTAGTTAGGGGAACAGTAGAGGAGGAGAGATCATTCATCATGACCCTAATGCTCCTATCAGTCAGATAAGACTGACACCACCTTAACACAGTGCCCCGGAGTCCAGCCTGTTCTCGCAAACGTCTGCAGAGGAGAGAGTGGTCTGATTTTGTTCTAAAAACTCTTGCAACTGTATAAAAACAACTTTTTCTAAAACCTTGGACAAAAAAGATAAATTTGAGACCGGCCTAAAATTTGCCAGGAGAGAGGGATCCAGATTGGGTTTCTTAAGTAGTGGTCTGACAACAGCATGTTTAAACACTTGTGGAACTGTTCCAGAGCTAAGACAACTGTTGATAAATGAGATGAGGCATGGCCCAACAGAAGTAAAGACCTCTTTTAATAACTTAGCAGGAATTATGTCCAATGGACAATAACCAGGTGAAATGCTCTGCACCACCTCAGAGAGGAGTGAGAGAGACACCTGCTCAAAGTGATCCAGAGTTGCTGCTGGGATTGTGGGAGAGACCACTTCTACACAGACACCAGAGTTATTTACAATGTTGTCTCTTACTGCTGCTATTTTATCAGTGAAAAATTAGAAAAATTTTTCACAAGTCGAGACAGAGACATCTGCCAACACTGTCGGTGGATTTACGACTGAGTTGATGGTGTTAAATAACACTCTAGGATTAGTAGAACTGTTAGTAATGACCCGGGAAAGATACTGAGATTTAGCCAAAGTGACTGCTCGTTGATACTCCACCATCCTGGCATGCAGAATTTCTAAAGAGACCTGCAGACAATCCCTTTTCCATCTGTGTTCAGCCTGTCTGCAGCTCCTGCGCAGGGCTCTCGTGATATCATTTAGCCAGGGGTCCAGTTTGGGCTTTGTGGATTTGCATCTTAACGGTGCAATGGTGTCCAATATCCTGGAGCAGGTGGAGGTGAAGGAGATGATGAAGTCATCTGGAGGCAGTGAGATGCTATCCACAGAGTGCAAATGAGTATCCATGAAGGCAGATGCAAATTCTGCAGCTGTGGAGGAGGTGATGGTCCGGCGAGCACACGCAGAAATTGAGGACTTGGTTATTGGACTTGAAGCAACAAAATCAAACAGCACAGGTATATGGTCTGAAATACGGGTGGCTGCTGTCCCTTTACAAGTCAATGACAGCCCATGTGAAATGACCAAATCTAGCATATGTCCAAGCTCGTGTGTGGGGCAGTCAACATGCTGGATCAGATTAAAAGAGTCAATTAGACATTTAAATTCCATGGCCAATTGATTATGAGGGCAGCAAACATGAATGTTGAAGTCCCCACAGATCAGTATGTTGTCATATTTAGGCAGAATGTCTGATAAAAAGTCAGAGAACTCAGAAATAAAATCCTTATTGTACTTCGGGGGGTGATAGATGGCAGCACAGAGTAGGGGGGATGTGAAACTTATTACAAACAGTTGTGCTTCAAATGTGGAAAAGTCACTACCTTGAATAAGATGGCATTTCCAGTCCTGTTTGTAACTGTAGCCAATCCACCACCACGGCCCAAAGCTCGAGGGGCGCTAAAAAAGGAGTATCCGGAGGGAAGGATCTCCATAAAAGCGCCGTTATCACCTTGTTTCAGCCACGTCTCAGTCACCAAAAGCAGATCCACATCATTCGTGCAAATGAAATCATTCATGATATGCACACTCTTAAGGCTATGAAATTGGGCTATTAGTAAAAAAAAAAAAAGTAGAAAAGAGGGTGTTCACAATAATAGTACCATCTGCTGTTGACGCTACAAACTCAAAACTATTATGTTCAAACTGCTTTTTTAGCAATCTTGTGAATCACTAAACTAGTATTTAGTTGTATAACCACAGTTTTTCATGATTTCTTCACATCTTCACATGATGCTTGCACCACCATGCTTCACTTTCTTCACTGTGAACTGTGGCTTGAATTCAGAGTTTGGGGGTCGTCTCACAAACTGTCTGTGGCCCTTGGACCCAAAAACAACAATTTTACTCTCATCAGTCCACAAAATATTCCTCCATTTCTCTTTAGGCCAGTTGATGTGTTCTTTGGCAAAGAACACACCAGAATCATCTTCTGCACATGTCTTTTATTTAACAGAGGGACTTTGTGGTGGATTCTTGCAAATAAATTAGCTTCACACAAGCGTCTTCTAACTGTCACAGCACTTACAGGTAACTCCAGACTGTCTTTGATCATCCTGGAGCTGATCAATGGGTGAGCCTTTGCCATTCTGGTTATTCTTCTATCCATTTTGATGGTTGTTTTCTGTTTTCATGATTTCTTCACATCTGCGCGGCATTAATTTTGTTGGTTTGGAACCAGGATTTTGCTCGTCTACTAGTGTGCTTGGGGTCATTGTCTTGTTGAAACACCCATTTCAAGGGCATGTCCTCTTCAGCATAAGGCAACATGACCTCTTCAAGTATTTTGACATATCCAAACTGATCCATGATACCTGGTATGCGATATATAGGCCCAACACCATAGTAGGAGAAACATGCCCATATCATGATGCTTGCACCACCATGCTTTACTGTCTTCACTGTGAACTGTGGCTTGAATTCAGAGTTTGGGTGTCATCTCACAAACTGTCTGCGGCCCTTGGACCCAAAAAGAACAATTTTACTCTCAACAGTCCACAAAATATTCCTCAATTTCTCTTTGGCAAATTGTAACCTCTTCTGATCAATGGGTGAACCTTTGCCATTCTGGTTATTCTTCTATTCATTTTGATGGTTGTTTTCCGTTTTCTTCCACGCGTCTCTGTTTGTTTTGTCCATTTTAAAGCATTGGAGATCATTGTAGATGAACAGCCTATCATTTTTTGCACCTGCGTATAAGTTTTCCCCTCTCCAATCAACTTTTTAATCAAACTACGCTGTTCTTCTGAACAATGTCTTGAACGTCCCATTTTCCTCAGGCTTTCAAAGAGAAAAGCATGTTCAACAGGTGCTGGCTTCATCCTTACATCGGGGACACCTGATTCACACCTGTTTGTTCCACAAAATTGACGAACTCACTGACTGAATGCCACACTACTATTATTGTGAACACCCCCTTTTCTACTTTTTTTTTTTACTAATAGCCCAATTTCATAGCCTTAAGAGTGTGCATATCATGAATGCTTGGTCTTGTTGGATTTGTGAGAATTTATTGAATCTACTGGTACCTTGTTTCCCATGTAACAATAAGAAACATACTCAAAATCTGGATTAATCTTTTTAGTCAAATAGCACTACTATTATTCTGAACACTACTGTATACCTAAAGAACTACAAACTACAAATTGCAGTCACACACAGGTGTGTGTGACTGCAATTTGTAGTTCAGTCACACACAGGTGTATCTATTTGATTTAGTTACACTGACTGAACTTTAGGTATAAGATGAAGTGCTTTGGATGTGCTGTGCAATGCCCTGATGAAGGTCGTGTGACTGAAAGCTTGGATAATTACAAACATTTTTGCATGGATATAAGTGTGCAGAGCCTTTTTTTGAATTGAGGTGCAACAACACAACCAGATGTCAGCAGCTTTATTAAACTTGTTCTGGAGCTTGGAAAACCAACACTGATGAGCAGAGGTGGGACAAAGTCACCATTAATTCACAAAGTCATTGTCAAGTCATTCTCAAGTCATGAATCAGCAAGTCCCAAGTCAAGTCTCAAGTCAAAATGACCACCAATTGTCTGCAAGCTGACTTGAGACTTGACTTGGTTCTTGCAGATTGATGACGTGACTTCGTCCCACTTCTGCTGATGAGCTTCAAGCTGCACTTTCATTACACTCTAGTGGTGAAAGCTGTCACTTCACACAAAGCAAGAAATCTGTGCGCGTGCACATACATTGAAAAGCTGATGTGAGGACACACAAACAGGATTGGAGTTCCTGCCAATATGTTGCTGCTCAGTGACTGGGGCTGAATAAATAACATCAGTCTGCACTGAAGTGCAAATGACTGTCTGATAGTAATGTGACTGTGTCATGAATATGTCAGCTGGTGAAATTAGAAGTTATTAATCTGACTACAAAGCGGTCGGACTGTTGCTGTGAGTTCATATTTACAGAACAATCTGTACTCTGTCATATGGACAACGCTATCGCCCACATCTGGATAATCGCAGAGATATGCATTATAGTGACAAAACATAATTATTCAGCGTACAGATGATGGAGTGCAATGGGAGAAGTGTGTGAAGAGGCAAGGCAGGGAGCCACTAATCACAGCCCGTGGTGATGAATCTGTGCCGTGGCACTTTATTCCTTTTTAAAACTATGCTTTGTGCACGTTTGAGTGTGGATTGTTGATATTAGCTAATAGTACATGTGGACATGAAGGCAGTAAGTGCTACAAAAATCTAACACTTGATCCCAGCAACCTTGACCGTCACCCAGATGACTGACCTCTGGTTGACCTTGCCAAGGGAATTCTGGAATTCACTGAAGGCCAAAATGAGATTAAAAATCAAATTCCTTGACCTTTAGGAGTAATTTAGTGGTCAGCCTTCAGTGACATGCCACGTTTGGTAGAAATCAGCCAAAGATACTGGGAGGAGAATGGCAACAAACAAACAATTGGAAAATTTGACCTTTAGGGGCATTTTAGGGGTCAACCTTCAGTCACATGCCACGTTTGGTAGAAATCAGCCAAAGATACTGGAAGTACAATGCCAACAAACAAACAAGAGTTGACCTTTGGGAAATGTGAGTGCCATGTTTGGTGCAAGCTGGAGAAAAAAAAAAGTTACTTTTTGAACATTTATCCCAACGACCTTGACCAAGGTGAGTGACCTTTGCCAAATCTAACCTCACCTAGGCAATTCCAGAACCCACCTCCATATGTGGGTCAAATTTGGTGAAAGTTGGAATGAAAAGGTTTGGCTGTTTACCCCAATAACCTTAACCTTTGTCAAACACCTTAAATTCAATTCTGGGGTTGGCCTTTGTCTACATCGCACATTTCATGGGGATCTGCTAAAGAACCCGGGGGGGGGGGGTTAGCAGGGGAACAAATTACGACTTCTACACATGCAGCATTAAAGTTGCAGATTTATCTCACTGGCCCAAAACTCGAACTACAGACCATAACGCTCTGCACTACAAACAAACTAGAATAAGAGAAACCTTTATTTTTTTAAGAAAGGTGCAGGTTTGGTACAGCAGGTCTCTCTGAACCACAGCACAAAAACAGACGCTGCTGCTGTCTGATGCAGAAGCACAATAGCTGTTGGCTGGTTTCACGCTTGTTGCTGTCCCGAGGACACGTGTAATGTGTGGTATAATTTTGGAAAGACACTTTAAACCTTCATAAGAATGTGTCACAATGTCGCGCACGTCACAATGTTTGTGACTTAGTTTGAGGTGCACAAGAGGCTACTTTTTTGTCCTGCAAATCTTGAGTGAAATAAGAACAGACTGTCTTCCAGTTACAGTTCGACTAGTGTAACGCAAACTATGCTGATTAAAAGTCAATATGCACAAATTTGCTGTTTGTTTTTATTAACATTCACATTTAGTAACTTTACTATAAACCAGAGGGCACTCAGAGAGCACATATACCTCTGTCGAGGCCCAACAGCCTACTTGTTTTCTGTCCTTAATTATTTAATTCAGTATTTTCATCGAGTTCCTGAGATATGGTCCACAAGAGAGGATGGTGCAATTAATTTATCCACTAATTCTTAATAAAATCAGTCTTTGTGGTTTGAAGATACTACAGCAGACAGACAATCATGGGTCATTACAATAACCTCTTTTCACTTTGCAGTAATGTTATGATCAAGAACCTCACCTGCCTCAAAATATAATCAGTTCTTCTGTGACTGAAGCCGTTCCACTCCTTCCCTTCCAAAAATTACACAAAATTTTATCTGAGCATAACCCACAATTCACAGCATCACAATGCACACATGTATTTGGCGTCAGTCTTTGCCGCTCTTACCCTTTTTGTGTGAGGGAAAATTCTTGACCTTGTCTTCAGTGTGAACGTTGGCAGCATTGATTGCGTGCGCAGCCGGTCGATGCGCATGTGAGTAATTCATTTTATGGCTGCGGCACGCTGATCAGTACGGCAGAGGGTCAAGGTCAACGGTCAGTTTATTACCATATCAAAGCAATGCTGGAGGAACAACAGATAGGGTCAATCAAAATGTCATTTAATAGCAGAGAGGACAGAATACCAAGAGACCTCTTGAGACCTGCTGGGCAGTCGCATCAATTTGATTCAGGAATGGTGCTGATACACACACATTGTGTGATAAGGCCAAGCATGCCTGCTGACAATCCGTCATCCATGAAAAATGTAAAACATCCCAATAATAAGGTCATATTCATATAGCACTAATGTGACCCCAGGGGGCGGGTGTTCGCTTCAATAACTAAAAGTCAAGCCAAAAATTTGTTCCATCCACCTAGTAAACATCCATCCATCCATTTCCTATTGTACAAATAATGTATGTTTTTTCATTTGTGCAATGGAAAGAATATTTCATGAGGTGAAAGATGGAATGTTCCATTCAACGAGGCTCAGAATAGAACATTCCATCTTTCACCTCATGAAATATTCTTACCATTGCACGAATGAAAAAACATTCATTATTTGTTTTATATAACACCTAAAATAGATTTGATTAGATAGATTAGAATTGATATTTTATTAATTTATAAACAAAAGAAAAGGGACTTACGCCCTTCCTGGTCCTATGGTGTCCACCAAAGCTCGGTAGCGAGACATCGAGATGCCCCGTCTCACCCAGGTGTCATCTGACAGAGCCTGCTGTACCCCAGTGGCCCTCCGCAAGCCCCGAGCTGCAGTGGGGCCAACCAGGCCTGTGCGGCTCTGCCTCCAGCAAACACTGCTTTCTCAGGTCTCCCCCCCAGACTCGCTTTCGAACTCCCTTGGCGCATTCAGTCTTCCTGTCCCTTACCAGCAAGTCTGGGCACTGTGTTGGGCCGCTGTTTGCTTTTAAGCTAAGTACTGTCACCGCTAGTGTGAGTGCACAGTGGTTGTGGCGTGCAATGGTACAAAACGTATTGAACCAAATTTGCACGGTAAATGGAACCAAAATTACATGGTACATGGAACACAATGGCAAATGGGATGAATGATCAATATTACATGACATACAAACCGCTTAACGGGGGGGCTGGAGCCTATCCTAGCAGTCATAGGGCATGAGGTGGGGTACACCCTGAACAAGACCCCAATCTATCGAAGGGCCCTACTAAACCACTTGATTTGAATGAGTTCAACTCTTCAGGCAGGTAAATGAGCTAATCAATAAAATCACCTATTTTACGTGAACAGATAGAAACAATATATGTCGTACTATCACTTAAAAGATGCTTAAAACATGTTTATTTATGGTCTGCTCTTTTCTTTGCCCCTGATGAAGGCAGTATCTCTACATCTGGAGTTGATCATTTATCACTGGACTGTGATGTAATGCAGTGGCAAAAATGTTGAACCTAAGTACACGACTCACATAGTACAATGCAAAACACAATGCAAAAAACAAACATAACAGACAGGTAAATGTGAAACAAAGTTCAGCATGAACACAACAGGCCAAACAACACCAGAAAAACAGGATTGCTGCCTATAAATAAGACAACACAGTCAGAATGCAAAGTGGCATGCACAACCTGGAGTAAATGAAAGCAGAACAGGAAACAAACAAAATAATCCAGCTCAGAAGACAGTTGAACGTGGTGAACATGCAGGGCCCTGGATGAGTCAATGCAGGTCAGGCACGTACAGCTGAACCCACACAGAATATCAGGCATAAAATGATTGATGGGTTTGAAAACGTATCTGTGATGGGAAAATAGCCATCGATTAACGCCACATGGGAAAAACACAGTTTTCGATGTCAGTAATCACTTCTTCCATCAAACCTGACATGTCTTTTATTATTAGACACACAATTTGAGGTGTGCATGCTCCTGTGATCACCTTAGCCTCTGCACTATGAAACTAAATATGAGAGCTATGTAAGATATCTTAATGACTATTTCTATTTTGATCCAGTTTATCAGCTACATTGGGCATATGGATGGGAAGAAGTGATTTGGTGTGGGTTCGGACTTTTCAAGATTCAAGGTTAGAGGTCAAGGTCAAATTTGTGGTCCCATGCTAACACACAGAACAAAGACTAATTTTATGGAGATGAGTCCATAGTGCATTGTTTCCGTTATTTCAATAGCTGACTCACTGATATTTACCTTCCAAATATAATAAGACTACAGTTATTACAATCATGCCATTGCCAGTCACAAATTTGTTTCCCTTCCTGTTGCACGTTATTGCTTCTTTGGCGATGGGGATCATGCTCCATTAACCTGTCTTGTGATAAGCTACATATATGATTCTCTATTTCACACATATGAGGGCTTTCAAACTCATTCGCGTGCACTAACAACCCATAGGCCATGTACAGGAACAACCGCTGATTCCTCTTCTTTTTTTCTGCAGTCTTCCAGCTTAAATGCAAAAGGTGGAGAAAATATGGCCCTTTTGGGCTACTGTATCAGCATCATAGCATCCTCCATGAGGTGACCCGCCCCCTTGTGGCTATGAAAAAGCATTCTAAGCTTATGAAAACACATTGATCCATGGTTAATTATACACTGAGAAACAGATTGTTATGGATGCTATATATACACTTCTCCTGATAAACGTCTCTAAATCATGCACACTGTAGCTTTAATTTGAGTGATACATCATCATGCTTTACTTAATGGATTGTGTCATAATAGAAAAAAGATAAGTAGTGATCTGCAGCTGTGTGGGTGGGGCACTAACCCCCACACACAAAGTTTACAGACAGTAGTGTGTTTGTAAAGTTGTGCTAATAAAATTTATGTCATGCATAAATACAATTATGTGTCTTTATGGATTCAAATGATTCCACTGAACAATTAAGCTTCAGCAAACATTAATCTACCTTCTCAAGAGGTTTTTTTCTCCCAGACTCCATGTTATATATTGTTTTCTCTGTGCCAGCATGTTGTTTTTTTCATCCTTCCTCTTATTAATAACATATCTTTTTGAACAAATGTTCAGCTGTGCTCACACACACAAATGCGTTCTACAATATTTCCCACAGAGAGAAGATTATAGGGAGGAGCAGAGCGCACAGCAGCATGCTATCACAGCACGTCATCCTTCAAAGTCAGCTCGTTTCTACTCAACGCACTGACCACGGTCAAGATAATGTTTGCCCTGCCAACAAATGGAATTATGACAAGTTTTCATTTGAGATGACATCAAAATGGTTAAGAGTTTTTTTTTAATCAATCTGCTGAAAAACAGCAAATCTGTGTGCTGGGCACATGATCAATATGTCAATGCAACTCACACTGACAGTTAAGAAACAGAGACTGTGAGGAAAAACACCCAGAGTGCACAGATCTGCAACATTATCAAAGTTAAAATTCAGGATCTTTTGTTCAAGGCAGGCCAACACTATGTATTCCTGCATAAACCACACCACAGAACCGCTTTGAGACCTGGATGGCAATCAACTACAACTGTTGTGTGGGCCGCTGAAGAGGAGGTACTGCTGGCCCACTACCACCAGAGGGCGCCCTGCTTGGAGTGCGGGCTCCAAGCACGAGAGGGCGCCAGACCCAGAGGAAGTGACAGCTGTCACTCATCACTCCAGCTGTCACTCATCTACACCACTATATAAGCCGGACTGCAACTCCACCTCCCCGCCGAGAAATCGACTACCAGTACCAAGGTAATTTCTCTGCTGACTGACACATTGTGTAACAATCTGAACTTCTGTTGCAGCCGTTTTCCTGAAGTGTTGCCTTGTCTGGAGGATTGGCGTTTGGTGTGACAGTGACGGCTTCACCTCACACCCCATCCCAGATAAGTGGTTGACCAGGAGCTGCACGAGTGTGTGTGATTTGGAGGTGGAGGTGCTCCCTCCTAACGGTGTCTGGACTGTGAATTACTGAGTGTGCGGACTCACACTCACACATCATATTTCTGCTTTCTGCCAGCAGTACCAGGGTCGACAGCCGAAGACAGAGGCCACCTGGGGACTCGGGACTTGGCGGCTCCGGTGTTCTTCAGGCCGTTGGTGGTGGAAGCCGTGTGGGACGCGGCTTCTCTCTCGTCGGGCGTCTTCTATCTTCGAGCCTGCCCACACGTCACCTGGTGTTTATTGACTGTGAAAATTACGACACATTTCGTTGTGTATTATCACAACATTAAATTGTTACCTTTTGGCTTACTCATTGTCCGTTCATTTGCGCCCCCTGTTGTGGGTCCGTGCTACGACACCTTCCCAACAGGATTTCTCGGCCATCGTCATGGACTCCGAGGGGCGTCAACTCCAGCTTGAACGGCCAATGGAAGAGCCAGGAGCGCAGGCGTCAGCGGGAGGCGGATTGAGTGAGCTGCAGCAGATCTTAACCGCCTTCAAGGCCCGGTTAGAATTAGTGACCGAGCAGAGTGTCCTCCTTAATCGGAGGGTGGAGGCTCTCACCGCCAGGGTGGAAGCGCGCAATCAGGGCGCTGCTGCAGCCACTCCTCTGGCTGGTCCTGGGCCTGTATCAGACGTTCCACTGGTCGTTCAACGAACCCCCCCACCGTCCCCTGAAGCATACATAAGCCCTCCGGAACCGTACGGGGGCTGTGTCGAGACGTGCGCGGACTTCCTCATGCAGTGTTCGCTCGTCTTTTCACAGCGCCCCGTCATGTACGCATCAGACGCTAGCCAGGTGGCTTATGTTATTAATTTTCTTCGAGGAGAGGCACGCGCATGGGCTACGGCGCTTTGGGAGCAGAATTCACGGCTCCTAACGTCTTATACTGGGTTTGTACGGGAATTCAAACAAGTGTTTGATCATCCCAACAGAGGCGAGACCGCTTCGAACGTGCTGCTGTCGATGAGACAGGGGCGTCGTAGCGCAGCCGAGTATGCAGTCGACTTCCGCATCGCGGCAGCGAGGTCCGGCTGGAATAACGTTGTGCTCCGCGCCACCTTTGTAAATGGACTGTCCCCAGTCCTTAAGGAGCACCTACTGGCCAAGGAGGAACCGCGGGAATTTGACGGGCTGATCGATTTGGTTATACGCTTAGACAACCGTTTAAGCGAGCATCGTCGGGAGCAGGCCGGGAGGCGTGACCGGGCACGAGTCGTCCCTCCCCCTTCCGGTTCCGACAAGGTGACGTCGTCCCCACTCTTCACTGCCAGAGAGCTCCGTGTGGCTACAGCTCCCCCTGCTGAGGAGGCTAGGGACACGAGTAGGGCCAAATTAAAATCAAACATCAGACAAAGGAGGCTGGCCCGCGGGGAGTGTTTTGTCTGCGGCTCTTGCGAGCACATGCAGGAGGACTGCCCTAAAACGGTCAAACTACAACGCCCGTCCTTAGAAACTGGGCTAAGGGTGGGTCATAACATGCACGCGGGAAAACCCCGCAAATCTGCACGAATCCCAGTAACAATCCTTTGTG
The DNA here is from genome assembly GCF_902500255.1 of Thalassophryne amazonica. Taxonomy (NCBI): domain Eukaryota; kingdom Metazoa; phylum Chordata; class Actinopteri; order Batrachoidiformes; family Batrachoididae; genus Thalassophryne; species Thalassophryne amazonica. The sequence continues at coordinate 58,900,717 of NC_047118.1, forward strand.
GGGATTTAACCCTTCATGCCCCAGCACTGATAGACACGGGGTCTGAAGGGAATCTGCTGGACAGCAGATGGGTAAAGGACGTAGGGCTCCCTCTGGTGGCTCTGCCGGCACCATTGCAGGTGCGAGCACTAGATGGCACCCTGCTTCCATTAATCACACATCAGACACAACCAGTGACTTTGGTTGTGTCTGGGAATCACAGGGAGGAGATAGTGTTTCATGTAACACCTTCTACCTCCCGAGTGATTTTGGGCTTTCCATGGATGGTGAAGCACAATCCCCGGATTGATTGGCCGTCTGGGGTTGTGACGCAGTGGAGCGAAACCTGCCACCGGGAGTGCTTAGGATCCTCGGTTCCTCCCGGCACTACGGCTAATGAGGAGGTCAAAGTTCCCCCCAATCTATTGGCGGTGCCAAAGGAGTACCACGATCTTGCTGACGTTTTCAGCAAAGATCTGGCACTCACTCTTCCCCCGCACCGACCGTATGATTGTGCCATCGATTTGGTCCCGGGCGCTGAGTACCCGTCCAGTAGGTTGTACAACCTCTCACGTCCGGAACGCGAATCAATGGAGACCTACATCCGGGACTCCTTAGCTGCCGGGCTGATCCAAAACTCCACCTCCCCGATGGGTGCTGGTTTCTTTTTTGTGGGCAAGAAAGACGGCGGACTCCATCCATGCATTGATTACAGAGGGCTGAACGAGATCACGGTTCGCAACCGATACCCGTTACCTCTGTTGGATTCAGTGTTCACGCCCCTGCATGGAGCCCAAATTTTCACTAAATTGGATCTTAGAAACGCGTACCACCTGGTTCGGATCCGGAAGGGAGACGAATGGAAGACGGCATTCAACACCCCGTTAGGTCATTTTGAGTACCTGGTCATGCCGTTCGGCCTCACTAACGCCCCCGCGACGTTCCAAGCATTGGTAAATGACGTCTTGCGGGACTTCCTGCATCGGTTAGTCTTCGTATATCTGGACGATATACTCATCTTTTCCCCGGACCCTGAGACCCATGTCCAGCATGTACGTCAGGTCCTACAGCGGTTATTGGAGAACCGGCTGTTTGTGAAGGGCGAGAAGTGCGAGTTCCACTGCACTTCTTTGTCCTTCCTGGGGTTCATCATCTCCTCCAACTCCGTCGCCCCTGATCCGGCTAAGGTTGCGGCGGTGAGAGATTGGCCCCAACCAACAAGCCGCAGGAAACTACAGCAGTTCCTAGGCTTTGCAAATTTCTACAGGAGGTTCATTAAAGGTTACAGTCAGGTAGTTAGCCCCCTGACTGCCCTGACCTCCACCAAGGTCCCCTTCGCCTGGGCGGATCGGTGCAAAGCCGCGTTCCAGGAGTTGAAACGCCGGTTCTCGTCTGCACCAGTTCTGGTGCAGCCTGATCCTGATCGCCAGTACATAGTAGAAGTGGACGCCTCTGACTCAGGGATAGGAGCCGTGCTGTCCCAGAGCGTGGAGGCTGATAAAGTCCTCCATCCTTGTGCCTTTTATTCCCGCAGGTTGACCCCAGCTGAACGGAACTATGACGTCGGCAATCGGGAACTTCTTGCGGTGAAGGAGGCTCTTGAAGAGTGGAGACACCTGCTGGAGGGGGCATCGTTGCCCTTCACGGTTTTCACAGACCATCGGAACCTGGAGTACATCCGGACCGCCAAGCGGCTGAACCCCAGGCAAGCCCGCTGGTCTCTGTTCTTCGGGCGTTTTGACTTCCAGATCACGTATCGCCCCGGGACCAAGAACCAAAAACCAGATGCATTGTCCCGGGTGCACGAAGAAGAAGCCAAAGCGGGGCTGTCGAACCCCACTGAGACCATCATCCCCGAGTCCACTGTCGTGGCCACCCTCACCTGGGACGTGGAGAAGACCGTCCGGGAGGCCCTGACAAGGAGCCCGGACCCGGGGACTGGCCCCAAGAACAGACTGTACGTCCCACCAGAGGCAAGAGCTGCCGTATTGGACTTCTGTCACGGGTCCAAGCTCTCCTGTCATCCCGGAGTGCGTAGGACCGTGGCAGTAGTCCAGCAGCGCTTCTGGTGGGTGTCCCTGGAAACCGACATCCGGGACTACGTCCAGGCCTGTACCATCTGCGCCAGGGGCAAGGCAGACCATCGGAGGACGACGGGACTCCTCCAACCCCTGCCAGTGCCTCATCGCCCCTGGTCTCACATCGGCCTGGACTTCATCACGGGCCTCCCGCCGTCCCAGGGCAACACCATTATTCTCACGATAGTGGACCGGTTCTCCAAGGCGGCCCACTTCGTGGCCCTCCCGAAGCTCCCGACAGCCCAGGAGACGGCAGACCTCCTGGTCCACCACGTCATGCGGCTGCATGGGATACCATCGGACATTGTATCAGATCGTGGTCCCCAGTTCTCTTCGCAGGTGTGGAAGAGTTTCTGTAAGGAGCTGGGGGCCACCGTGAGTCTCTCGTCCGGGTACCACCCCCAGACCAACGGCCAGGCAGAGCGGGCTAACCAGGAGTTGGAACAGGCCCTTCGCTGCGTCGCCTCCGCGCACCCGGTGGCCTGGAGTCACCATCTGGCCTGGATCGAGTATGCCCATAACAGCCAAGTCTCGTCTGCTACCGGCCTCTCCCCTTTTGAGGCGTGTTTGGGGTTCCAGCCCCCATTGTTCCCGCTGGTGGAGGGAGAGGTCGGTGTGCCCTCGGTCCAGGCCCACCTCAGGAGGTGCCGCCGGGTGTGGCGGACCGCCCGCTCTGCCCTGTTAAAGGCCCGGACGAGGGCCAAGACCCATGCGGACCGCCGACGTTCCCCGGCCCCCACATACCAGCCCGGACAGGAGGTGTGGCTGTCAACAAAGGACATCCCCCTCTGTGTGGACTCTCCCAAGTTAAAGGACAGATACATCGGACCATTCACGATCCTCAAGATCATCAACCCGGCCGCAGTGAAGCTCCGACTCCCAGCTTCACTGCGGATCCACCCTGTCTTCCACGTGTCCCGTATCAAGCCACACCACACCTCGCCCCTCTGTGCACCTGGACCTACGCCGCCTCCTGCCCGGCTCATCGACGGGGAGCCTGCTTGGACGGTCCGCAGGCTCCTGGACGTCCGTCGTAAGGGCCGGGGGTTCCAATATCTGGTGGACTGGGAGGGGTATGGACCTGAGGAACGCTCCTGGGTGAAGAGGAGCTTCATCCTGGACCCGGCCCTCCTGGCCGATTTCTACAGACGACACCCGGACAAGCCTGGTCGGGCGCCAGGAGGCGCCCGTTGAGGGGGGGGTCCTGTTGTGTGGGCCGCTGAAGAGGAGGTACTGCTGGCCCACTACCACCAGAGGGCGCCCTGCTTGGAGTGCGGGCTCCAAGCACGAGAGGGCGCCAGACCCAGAGGAAGTGACAGCTGTCACTCATCACTCCAGCTGTCACTCATCTACACCACTATATAAGCCGGACTGCAACTCCACCTCCCCGCCGAGAAATCGACTACCAGTACCAAGGTAATTTCTCTGCTGACTGACACATTGTGTAACAATCTGAACTTCTGTTGCAGCCGTTTTCCTGAAGTGTTGCCTTGTCTGGAGGATTGGCGTTTGGTGTGACAGTGACGGCTTCACCTCACACCCCATCCCAGATAAGTGGTTGACCAGGAGCTGCACGAGTGTGTGTGTGATTTGGAGGTGGAGGTGCTCCCTCCTAACGGTGTCTGGACTGTGAATTACTGAGTGTGCGGACTCACACTCACACATCATATTTCTGCTTTCTGCCAGTAGTACCAGGGTCGACAGCCGAAGACAGAGGCCACCTGGGGACTCGGGACTTGGCGGCTCTGGTGTTCTTCAGGCCGTTGGTGGTGGAAGCCGTGTGGGACGCGGCTTCTCTCTCGTCGGGCGTCTTCTATCTTTGAGCCTGCCCACACGTCACCTGGTGTTTATTGACTGTGAAAATTACGACACATTTCGTTGTGTATTATCACAACATTAAATTGTTACCTTTTGGCTTACTCATTGTCCGTTCATTTGCGCCCCCTGTTGTGGGTCCGTGCTACGACACCTTCCCAACAACAACGACAATCGATCTTCTGATCCTACAAAGAGAAACATGGCAAGAATGTCAAAGCTGATGTTCCCTCACAATGCAAGTTATTTTCGAATAATCGCTGACACGCCCATGCGTAGCTCCTTCTTCATCCTTCATTATTTGGTGGGACCCAGGCTTTAGGCTCCTTATCTGAGTCTCCACAAGTAAGTGCTCATTTGACACAGAGTCATTCCAGTTGTATAGTGCAGCAGATAACAGAATATTTACAGAGGAATCCTTCAAATGGTGATACAAGCACCAAATTTGGCAAAAGTACACATTAGATATTACTTGAAAAAACCGACGGGCCACTTGAATTTTCAATAGGTGGCTACGTAGGGGTCAATTGAAGAATTACATAGGAGTCCAAATATAAAAATGCTCCAGTCATATTAAAAATTATACCACATTATTTGTCTGATTGTAATGATTTGAAAAAGGTATAGTTTGGACTATCTATGACTGAATTCTACAGAGTTATGGGGTAAAAACAACAAGAATGGTGACAAAGTTCAGTTTCAGTTTGTACAGGGGTCAAAAGCTAGAGTTGCTCCAATTTTGTTCAAAGGTGATGCAAATTATTGGTTGAGTTAATAAAAAAAGGAATAGTTTGCACCATGTATCATGTATCATGCTTAGTTATCACGTTACGGAGTAACATATGTCACATGTCATAGAATTCAATAGATGTCAACATTATTTGAACTTTACTTTAGAGACCAAGCATTCAACACAGTCAAAATTATTCCATTTATTAATCCAAGTAGCTCAATCAACAATTTGCAGCATTTTGTACTAAAATTGGAGCAACTTTAACTTTTGACCCCTGTACAAACTGAAACCGACCTTTGTCACCATTCTTACGGTTTTTACCCCATAACTCCAAAACATTCAGTGATAAATAGACCAAACTATACCTTTTTGGAATTGTTATGATCAGACAAATAATGTGGTACAGTTTTCAATATGATTGGAGTATTTTTATATTTTAACCCCTACGTGGCCACCTATTGAAAATTCAAGTGGCCCGTTGTTTTTTTCAAAAGAGCTATGTCTAAGGAGAATTTGTGCTGGATTTGGTGCTTCTATCACCATGTGAAGTATTGTTTCAGTTATTTGCTCCACTAGTACCCAAGGATCCCCAATACTGAAGACATCTAGTCGTCACCTTGGACTTTCATTCTCCTTCACACACATACACTAGGTAGATAGTTGTTGCAACCAATGGACTCTACAGCTGCAACATTTCATTCTTTGCATGTGTGACAATTCTTTGTTGTACTTTGTTTCATTTGTTATTTGTTCATGTGGCCAAAACAGCCTGAATCAGGTTTCTTCTTATTAAAAAAAAAAAAAAAATGCCAGAGGGAGTTTTTCCTGACCACTTTTTCAAATATAAGATAATATAAGATCAAATGTATTTATCCTGAAGGAAATTATTTTGCCAGAGTACCAACACAGTAAACAGTGAACAATGTGTTTTTGTTGTTGTTTTTTTGTTAACAATAAGTACAACAAATTTATATGAAATGACTGGGAGACATTTGCACAAGATGTTTGATAATATTGCACATAACTATGAATAACAGAATAACTGAATAACTCTGTTCATCATGTATTCATCCCGCAGAAGGGGGAGGAGTTATGCAGTCATACACTATGACTGACACAGGTAGGAAAGACCTCCTGTGGTCTCAGTCTTGGTGCTCTGACAGGACGTCAGAGTGATATGCAGGGGGTGAGAGGTGTTGTCCAGGATGCTGAACAGTTCCGTCATCAGCCTTCTCTCTGACATCTGCACCACAGACACCAGCTCAATCCCCCGGACAGAGCCTGCCCTCCTGATGGACTGCATTTATATAGCGCTTTTCCATCTGCATCAGATGCTCAAAGCGCTTTACACATCAATGCCTCACATTCACCCCAATGTCAGGCTGCTACCAGGCAAGGCACTCACTGCAAGCAACTAGGTGATTAAGGACCTTGCCCAAGGGCCCTTAGTGATTTTCCGGTCAAGCTGGGATTTGAACCAAGGATCCTCTGGTCTCAAGCCCAATGCTTAACCACTAGACCACTAGACCATCACCTCCCCTGATGAGCTTGTTGAGTTTATTCATGTCCGCTGCCTTCAGCCTGCTGCCCAGCACACTACAGCATAGATGACGCTGGAGACCACCGAGTGATAAAACATCTGCAACATATTTCTGCAGACAGTGAAAGATCTGAGCCTCCTGAGGAAGTACAGTCAGGTCTGGCCTTGTTTATACATAGCATCTGTGTTTTACAGTCCAGTCCAGTTTGTTGTCTAGGTGGACACCCAGGTACTTGTAGTAATTCACAATGTCCACCTCAGTTCCATTGATGGTTCCACTGATGATGATATGAAGGGTCAGGGGGTGGGTGAGGATTAGGTCTTACTCTTGTGAAGTGCTTTGTGATTTTGTGTTTTTGTGAAGAAATTAATTTGGAATGGATAGATCGGTAGATAGACAGACAGATAAACAGATAAGATACTCGAGGGTTTTAACAGGTTAACTAAGAACTTGATTAACTTTGATGAATCAGATACAAATACCAACATTGATTTGCTTATATGTTATCACATAAACCTGTCTGGCACCTGTTGGGCCTTTCTGTTGGACCTGTCTGGGCTTGCTGCAGGGAATAATATCATCACTTGCATGATAGAAATTAGGAGCAGGTGTTATTAAAGTTTAAGGGAGCTTGAAGTCAGCTTGGTTGTCAGTTTGTTTCATTTCCAAAGCTTAGTGCTGGAGCCACTGCTGCTTGTAAATTATAAGTGGAGTCTTTCATACAGGAGATATTTAAAAATTTAAATTTTAGTACATCTGCAGCATCTGCAACCCACCAAGCAGACACAGAGAAAGGAAATTTGCCTGGTTGATGTAGGTAAAAGTAAACCTCGCCAATAGGGAAAATCTTTTGGATGCTTCTCAAGCTAATTAAACACAAGCAGGTCACAGATCACAAATGCTTTCTCGGGTATAATCTGAGTATTTCAGTGCAGAGTGGAGAAGGCATAGCAAGTGCAGCGTTCATACAGTTAAAGTGTGTAAGCGTATTACTGGTTGCTGCACATCCACAGTAACTAGTTTCTGTTGTCCCTGCAGCATCTGTGTGTCAAAGTGATGAATGTCTCCTTCTTGTGAGTGACCTGCAAGGTCAGCTTTATTGGGACAAACACAGCCTGGCCACCTCATTTACCTGGCAGCTACAGCGAGGTAACAGCTCAGGGACAATTCCCCACTGCTCTAATCACAAATGCAATCAAAATGGCTGAGAAGTAATAAGCTCGGCTGTACCGGGCTGAGCAGGTCGGAGAGCACCTTCGTAGTTGTTTCAAGGCTAAAGCGGCTTCCATTTAAATCTTCACAGAAGTGTTTTTCACTCAACAGCTCCACTTTGGCCTCACCACAGATCATCCTTCTCCATCTCAACCTGTCCTTTGCATCTTATTTTAGGAACACCAACAACCTGCAAGGTCTCCCTCAGCACATCCATTAACCTCCTGTTTAGCCTGGCATCATCACCATCTTTCTCTCTATATACCCCGCATTCCTCCTCTGCACATGGCCAAACCTTCTTAGTCTCACCTTTCTGACCTTGTCTCCAAACTGTCCTTCCTGCGCTGTCCATTCAATATGCGTATTCCTAATCCTGTCCATCCTCGTCACTCCTAAGGGAAATTGTAACATCTTCAGCTCTGCCTCCTGTCTTTTTTTTATGTTTGTTTTGTTCATCAGTGTCTACACAACGATGTGTTAAAGCGCTACATTTCCAGAAAGAACTGTGGAAAAAGATCAGAAAAGATGTTATATAGCGAATAGACAAATCTGGAGTCTGACCATAAACATTTCAACAGAAGCTGACTGCATCAGATTAAGCAGCAACCTGTTCCACAAAGCTGGTGCATGGTATGAAAAGGCTGCACCGCCTGATTTCTTAATCTCACAACACACATGGCGGCACATAAGGCTTCAGCAACAAAGGCAAATAAAAGGTGAGCTGTCACTCAGAATACTGCAGGTCAACAACAGAACCATGTAATCTGCCCTCCTATGAAGGTAAACATTGAAGACATATAAACACTGGCATGATCTGATCAAACTTTTTTGTCCCAATCAAACCCTGAATTATTTGAAGACTTTTGGCACTTTTAAGAAGCACACACAAAAACAAAATATTGCAATAATCAATACAAGATGACCCAAAAGCACGGATCAAAATTTAGCATGTTTCGCAACTGATATGATCTTTGCAATATTCTGCAAATGGGAACAACTGACCCTGGTCACCTCTTTGATATGTGCATCAAAAGAAAGTGTCCCGGCAGGCAACATTTCTCACCTTTGCACCCAGTGAGTCAAAATTTCACACATTATCGAGAAATGTTGATTTCTCAGAATGCAAAAGATGGAGAACCATGCCCTATCTTTTCTGGGTCAGACTCAAAACTTCTCAATCACGATCCGGATCCAGGAATTTTTTTAAAGGATTCTTCATCATTGCGGGATAAGGGGAATTTTGACATTCTAGTTTTTAACTCCACAAAAACAAGGCAGAAAGGCTTGAAAAAAATTAGGGTGTAACATAGTCAAATGTTCTATCAAACAACAAAGTTTGGTGATGATCGGATCCGGATTCCGGATCTGGTGATCCAGAATATGCAAAAATATAGGGAAAATAGAAAATGTATCAGTGTGAGGTGACAAATGAAGCTAGAGATGCACAACTAACACCAAACTGTAGCTGAATCTGTATTGATTCAGTAAGGTGTCATCAGATTTGATGTAGCTTCAAATGTTATGGAGCTAGATCCAGAAGAAAACCGCCATTACTGAAAAATTGTTTTTATACAATAACTTTTGAACTAATAAAGACATAAAAGTGATTCCAAGTTCTAGTGGCATGTTTTCATGGTCAAGGATGTCAAATATAAAGGAAAGAAAAGTGTATGTATCATAGTTTTGGTTGTAACACTGAATTGGTCAATAGATCACTGTGCCAAGGAGGGAATCTCTTTAGGGTCAGTGACCCTATGGCCTTGTTTAGAGAAGTGTTTCATCAATGTTAAAAAATTCATATATTTGCAGTTTAGTTGAAAAATTGAATTTTGTCTCTTATTTGTTTTTGTCTATAAGCACATGCAATATCAATATCAGTGCTCAGATGACAGTAGCTTCTGGGAAAGGTGCAAGTTGCAATAAACTGTGATGCCAAGCGCTAAGGATACAAGCTATCCAGTCACAGCAGATTAAACTTTTTTTTTTACTACTGAGCAAACATCATTGTTAGACTTTTGTAGGTTCAATGATTCCACGGCGTGTAGATGTTATGGCGTCAGTGACCCCATGGCCTTGGCGGAGGTTTGTTCTAGTTCTTATATTTCATTTACAGCTGTTTCCATGTCTTTTTTTTTTTGGGTGTGTGTGTGTGTGTGAAAGATTTCACCTAAATTAAATTAACTTGATGTTCATTCCACCAGTTTTCACCTGCAATATTATACTTGTGATTACATTTTAAATAAATAAATAAAAAAGCCAAACATATGCACTGAATTAAGGAATTGAAAACTCAGATCGGCTGTTCTGGAACCAAAAACCCAAATGCCTTGTTCACACTGTCAGTTGAAATCAGATTTATTGCAAATTTGATTCACATCAGATCTCATTGACTGACTGTCCACATTATATATAGCAAGTGACCAGATCTGATCTGTGTGTCTACATTGACATTGTCTTATTCATAGTGATTGCTATGGTAACAGGCTACCCCTGCTTATCTATCCCGCACAATATAGCCTGATAAAATCATTTATTTTGTTATGTACCTTCTAATTTCTTCTGCACTGATGAATCCCCCAGATAGCCCGCTTCATTTCTTCATCCGCCCACGGTTTATTATTCTCCTCCATGCTCTGTTATTTTTTGGTTTGTTTTTTTTTTTCCACTTATGATGCATCAAATCAACATCCATCTCTCCGGAACTACGCCACTGTTGTTTGTGTTGCACTGAGAGTGATGCAGATGCACTTTGAAATCCTATTTGAGCGACAAGATGTTCAGATTGACAAATATGCAAAAATGCGATTCGACTCGCAATTCAAACCACCTTCATATGTGAACAAATCAGATCTCATAAGGTTTTTGGCTGTCCAGACTGTTCAAAAAAAAAAAAAAAAAAAAAGCTAAATACAATCTGGATATGCTTAAACTCCGATTTTGAGTGATAATGTGAACAAGGCCAAAGAGTTTCTCATTTCACAGGAAAACACCTCAGATCAGAGATAAACCCAGAGTTTGTTGAACCCCCTTTCTGAAACAGGGCCCAGGTGATCACTTTGAGCAGACAGGATGAGTTTGCCAGTGACATCACCTGGTGGAGGACCTTTCTGGACCCCACGGCTTACCATAGACCTGTCTGTGACCTTCTGAACATTGCCACCTGCTGGACCTGTCTGGGCTTGTTTCACATTATAATAATCATCATCATCATCATCATCATCATAAGCACATACATGGTGGAAATTAGGAGCAGGTGTGGTTAAAGTTACAATAGGGAAGTATAGAATATTTGATTTGGCTAGGTTAGCAAAGTATATACAGATTAGTTGTTTTAAAGGTATCGGATTAGTATCATGTCAACAGGTACTGAAGGTTCTTGTACCAGTATTGAACATGAAAAATTTATATTGTGCTATCGCTACTTTTTCCACATTCCTACTGTTGACATCCCACCGGTCTGTCTGACAGAACACTATACATGCAGATCTGTTCTGGATATTCTTCAGTGCACTCAATCACACAGTGGCACATGAATATAAAATAGTACTTATTGCAGTGGCCCAAGGAGCTCTTTAGACTTCATATAAGTGACTTCAAAAATGTCAAAAGTCTGTGCTTTATTTTAGTCTGGGTTAAATGGAATGTTGAGATGGATATGTAACCTTTGGAAAGTTAAATTTCTGTATTTGAGCAGTGCTTTTCTGGACAATATTCTTCAATTTGTTTTGCACTAAGGGCAGGGTTACAAATTGCATATTGACTTGAGGCATTGTTAGCACACACCCAACCCCTCCACCCAATTAAAATCAAAAAAGCAAATCATATCTTAATATAATGTCAGTTAAAAGACCAGCCTGGCTGTAACATGCTTTTCAAAAAATATTTCCATTCATCCACAACCTTTCACATCATTTTCTCTCTCAGTCTTTCGAGGTCTCTTTGGGGAAGTGCGAAGGCATTATGTGCTGCGCTGAATGATTCATCGTGCTCTGTAGTGTATGTGCTCCGACTGGAAAACAGACGTTAGGTGTTTGCAGGAAGGGAAGACGAGGTGACAGAAGAAAGAAGTGGAAGGACAGTGGAAGAGGTGGAGGACAGCGGCAGGGACGATAACACTTAAAGAGACAGCAAGAATGCGAGTCAAATTTCATTCATATTCCACACTGGGTGCCTCAAATAAGCAGGAAGGGACACCAAATGGGAATACGTACAAACATCATTCCAATTATGAAGGATTTCCATCAGGAAACTTGTTCAGCTCTTGGCAAATCAGCGACACGTTAGTTTTATGTTCATAAAATTGGCAGAATACCATACATCAAAACTTTGATGATAACAGCCCTCAAGCCAGAGTTCAGTACAAATATCATAGGAGGATGAAAATGATGCCAACACTGACTCCAATGCACGACCCATTATGTCATAAGACACCTTCACAAGCACATATTATGATGGATATAATATTTGATTTTGGCATCAAATTAATCACAATATATAAAACCACATCCCCTCCTCATTATGTCACCATATTGAAAGACAGACATTCAACTGTAATATTACACATCCTGTTACATTTCTAGCCTTCCTAGGCCTGGGAGAATGCCATGATGCCATGTGTATCACTGCAACCACCACACTGTGTCATCAAGAGAGGGTGTGTTGGTGGTTTCAATCACAATTCTCCAACTTGCATGGTTGCTCCAGACAGATGTACCACTCAGTATCACATTGTTGGTTTTTCTTAATGATTGATGTAAATGAAGTCCTAGATATTCAGTGCATCCAGAAAGTATTCACAGTGCTTCACTTTTTCCACATTTTGTTATGTTACAGCCATATTTCAAAATGGAGTAAATTCATTTTTCCACTCAACATTCTACTCACAGCACTCCATAATGACAACATGAAAAAAAAGTTTTTTTGTTTTTGCAAATTTATTAAAAATAAAAACCTAAGAAATCATATGTATATAAATATTCACACCCTTTGTTCAATACTTTGTTGAGTCACTTTTGGCAGCAACTACAACCTCAAGTCTTCTTGAATATGATGTTGCATGTATTAACTGGAGAACATTCATGCATCCAACTTGCCTCAAGAAAATTGGCTGCAAAAGTGATGATTTGTATTTTAAAATACCATATTTTCCTGGGTATTTTAAATATGTTTTTTGTTTTTAAATAGTCCGGGAGGTCCTGCGACTTATACTCCTGTTTGACCTATGCATATACTGAAAAATCACACATTTAGTATTAACAATAATAATTATAATGACAATTTATATAGATGTATAGATTCCAGGAATCAAATCACTAAACAAAATAAACTACTACTAAAAAAAAAAAATAATAATAATAAATGGCATTAATAAAAAGCACATGACAACAATGCTCCAAAAATTCCAGATTAAAAGCTGGGAATACAGAAAAAAAGGTCCAAAATATACTCCAGTGTAAATTATATATATTGGTTTTTCCTCTTCAAGAGACACCTTTTAATGGCTGCACCATATACTCCGGAAAATACAGTCATCCTTATATTTAGTTTACCCAGTTTCTTATGGGCTGTGAAAATTAAGGTACCATGTATAAAAAGCTAAAGGTCTACCCTATAAACATTTGATTGTTTCACTGTAGCTCCCCTGTGGTGGTGTACACAGTCAAAATTTCAAAAATAATTACTGTCTAAATACTTATGGACTTGACTGTCCTTCATAATGGCTGCCAGCTTCCGCTTACACATTTGTCACTAGGGTGCCAGCAGTACTACACAATGAAGTTGCATTAAACTCTATTGTGCAGCCAAGAAAGAAGGAAACAAACTGAATCTGGACCCTCTGGGAATGCATTGAAATATAAACTAAAAGGCCTCATACTTCATGCCAAAAAACACTTTTACTCCATTCCTTCATGTATGTAGCCTTTGCCTTTGGATGAGCATGTGAATTATATATAAGTACTTGCATATCATTATGCATAGAGCTGTTGACAATGACTTAATAAATACAAACAGCATCGACCTCACAGAGGCCATATCTAGGCCATAGCATCAATTTTACTGTCAGTGCCGCACCAACCACAATCTATGCCTCCCTATCATAAACAAATATATTATTCATGAATTAGCATTATTGTCCACTTAATTATTCAGCAAGTCTTAATTATCTGGCAGAAGATCTGTTCCGAGTTGCTGAGAATTAGATGAGGAAAGATTAACGTTTTCAAGGGTCTCAGCATCTTGAGGTGAGCACAGTGCACAAGCTGAGAATTTGTCACTGGTTATAAATCCATGACATCTTTTAAAGGGAATAGTTTTCATTAGAGCTAAAATAAAATGAAAGATATGAGAAAGAAAAAAAATACAACACATAATTCTAAAGTACCCTTAGCCATATGATCATGTAATCAATGAAAGAGTGTGTAGAAAGAATGTGACCTTTTGACCACTAAGAATAGGTCAAGGTTATCCATCTTTGAACTTGACCAAGGTCTGTGTCCCAAGAATGGTCCCTGTGAATTTGAAGACTGGCAGTAATAGGACTGGACGTATGTTGAGCACAGACAGACGGACGCAAAGTCTTTGCAATACCTGATGGCCATATATCGGCCTCGGGTAAAAATCAACAGAAAAATATATCTAACTGGAAATTTATGTGATGTGTGGTGATAAAATCATGATAATGATGAACTGCTTTTAGCCACAAGGGTTGACTTATTAACATCAATGTTCTGAAGGTCAGCAGCTTAAGTGCCTTCAGCCAAAGAACATTAGCTCAAAAATGGCCAGATATTTAGTGGTACAAGCTGAAATTTTCAGCACACATCCAGAAATGTGTAGAATCACATAATAAAATTCTGCAAGTCCCCTGTGTGTGCATGATCTAGTGTGTAGATACCTCAGTGTTGAGGACCACAGCAGCTGAAGAAGGTTTCATCTAGCTGCAAGCAGATAGCTGGTTACTATTGAGAATACCAGTGACTTCTCCATAAGTTCTTTCCAGGTATATCTCAAACTCAAAGGCTGAGGACCCAGAGACATAAACATTACTGCTGAGATAAGTGAATGTTTCTACAAGTTCTAAACTTTGTTTGCACCTAGACTTGCAAAAGCAGAGTCCAAGACACCACTTAAAGCCTGACTCTTAGTCTTGATGTGGGACTGTTGGTGGAGCAGGTGATGGAAAAATCATGCATTTGGTGGTACAAGCACCAAATTTGGCATGGTGATTGTCATGATACTACTCAGAGTACCTGATTGACTGGCCACTTGAAAATTCGAGATAGTGGCCATTTTCCAAGATGGGCACTAAAATGACCCATCGAAAATCATTTTTTGCACGGCAATGCTCCTATCTGATCAATTAAAATATATTGATGTCAAATTCCACTTAGTCATATTTTATTTTATTTGCTATTTATGGTATTTATTGTGTTTTATTTTTCTTATGTCCCAAATTATAATGGAGTTTATTAAAAGTAGTATTAATGAGTGCCATTTCAACATGGAGATCCACATTGGGTTTGCTGTGGGGACCCTGAGTGCAAACAAGGGAGCGGCTGAAGGGACTTACTTAGTATTAATGAGTTCCACTCAGCATGCTTTGAAAGTGCTCATCTTGTGAAACTACTGCATGTAGGACTATTAATAGGTATTAAGTGTTGAATATATTGTGTTGTAATTTTTAGTATCTACAGGCAACCTGGACAAATGGCAGTTTATGCCACTGAGAGTGTCATATTCCTCGTGACCCTTAATTTGAGTAAGTGTTGAAGATGAGTGAGTGAGTGAGCGAGCGAGTGAGGCATATTGTTGTTAGAACATGAAAAATTTAATCCAGCATGTCTGAAAACCTACAATTCAACAGCAATATCACAAAAATGAAAGACATTTTTGTAACAAAAAAATTATTTTGGGGTTGACATGGTGGCCGACGTATAATTAGGTGCCATCTTGTATTTCACTAATGCTGTAAAACAGATCATTTCAATGCAAAAAGTAATTTTCAGTCAGCCATTTTGGTGGCCATCTTGGAAAATGGCTGCCTTCTTGGATTTTCAAGTGGCCAGTCACCCAGATTTATTAAGTACTATCTTGAGATTCATCATGCCAAATTTGGTGCTTGTACCATTTGCATGATTTTGCTGTAAAATCAATATTATTTGCTCCACTATGTCGCAAACCCTCATTTTCAGGTGCTGATGAGCAACAAAATCCTGAAAGTCCATCTAGTCTATATTTTTTGTCTTGCTTCATTGACTTCCTGTACATGTGAGATTAAATTTAAAGGTTTTGTTCTCATTCCACAGAAGGTCACATTCTGTGATTTTGGCTGATAGAAATAAAAATAAACAGGATGAAAACAGCTCACACACACCAGACACATGGGATCAGACTAAAGTACAGCTGTGACGCTGAGCTGAACACAAATATTCACCACGCAAACATGCAACGGCTCATTCGTGTTCAACCATGAAACAGTGAGCCTAAGAATGTTGTTTAATCAGGAAGAAAACTGACAACCAGCATGACGAGGTCAGAGGAGCGCTGGAAAGTACCAAAAAGTTACCAGGAAATAGTCAGACATCTTCCTTATTGCTGTTACTGGTGATGCACCCAAAGGACAGTGATAGGATGAAGCACACTAGTACGTGTTCCCATGTGCACACTGAGAGTCTGTACCAACTGTTTTTTGTTCAAACTGTATCACAGACACATAATCACAACTTCCTATTTGAAATATCTCTGTCGTCGTCATCTTCGCCTCAAGAGCCCAAATCAAGCCTGCAAGGCTTTTTAATTTGTACGCGTTTCCTGCTCTGAGACGACACAAAAGTGAAATTCACTCTGACAAATGTGTTTGGCATGGCAGAAAGGCCGCAGCACGACAAGCACGTGAGTCGAGGAATAAGTGCTATTAAATTCTGCAGCTGCCTGCAACAAACTGATGTTTTCCATCTGCAGGTTCCACAGTGTTTTCCTGTTAACTTCGGCATGTTTGTCACTCAAATATAAATGAAACAAGTAAGATTTATGTCATAGTACTAATAAAGACAACGGCTAAGTTTACACTGACTTTATTCTAAATAAGACCATATTTAGATCATGGTGTTTAAAAGAGCTGTTTAAAGAATATTCTGTTACTATTCCCGTTTACATGTTACATAGTCTGATTAATAACACACAGCTGCATTATGTCCGCTATGACTTAAATATTAAAAAATCCTGTGAAAATGTCTCTGTCATTCTGAATAAGGTGTTTACACGTCTATGACACACCTCAATAATCACAATAAGATTGAAATATTCCATCTTATTTACACTGTAAAAAAAAAACAAAAAACCATCCCTTCATTTTATAGGAAACTCTGGCAGCTGTGGTTAGCAGGAGAATTCTGTAAAAGAATTACGGTGAATATGTAAATGGATTTACATAAAATATGCAAATTTTACAGTGTAAACCTGTCATTATTGTCTATTTAGAAAATAAAATCTGCAAAACGGCCACCTTATGTTTAAATATCCTCAAAATGTAGTTTAAACAGACAATCACCTCTTTTTTTTCAAACCCTTAATTATCAGTATTTTACTGTATTTGTGAAAATTCTCATCTGTAAAATCTAACTGTATTGTACAGTTTTTGGTATTACAGTTTTTCTGTGTTTAAACTACAGTCATTTGTAAATTCTACAATGGTAAATGATTAATTTAACATATTTGTACTGAGAAATTCATTGTTCAGTTTCATTCCACATTTTACACATTATTGCTGTAAATTAAACATTACTCCACTGATTTTCTTGTTACATTTTTTTTTTTTTTTTGTCATGATTTCACTGTTAATTTCACAGACTTGTTTTTTACAGCGCGTGATCTTATTCTGGTTAAGATAATCAGAAAACTCTGTTTACATGTCAATGTATTACTCAATGTAAGATGACAATATTAAAATCTATATAAACTCAATGAAAGTGTAGCAAATACATAATAAGCAAGTTTATGAATTTATCATAAATCATCCAATTTTTAAAAATTATTAGTTTAAGATACGCAATCCAAACTGATGAAAACGTTACATTTGATTAAAATACATATATGTCTTTTCATTTATTCAATTTGGCTTATTTCTAAAATGAATTGAATGTGTATGGCAGCGAAAAAAATGTTTGAAGAGTTTAAGCAATTTGCCTTCAAAACCAAAACATGGCCATATTTTAGAAGCTGGAGTGAGTGAAAAATTCACCCTTTTTCTTGATAATTTCCTTAATGTGATTGAATATCGAGATATATTTGACAAAAACATCTAAAAATATCTTGGAATGGTTACAACAAAACGCCACTAATAATGTGTTGTTAAAAGTAAGACAAAACAAAAAATATTCAAGTTTACAAAGCTGACAGAGAATTTGGATAATAATAAAATAATAATAATAAAAACTCGTTTTGCACAATGCCCGTGTTTCTAAATTCAAAACTGTTTTAGACTTTCCATTGCTACACATTACTATGACCAATATGATTGTATTTTTTGTATTCCATTTGTCATTAATGTTCTCATGATGATGTTATTCTGACTGTCATGACATGTGCTGCTGCCTTTCTTGGCCAGGTCACCATTGTGAAAGAGGTTTCGACCTCACTGGGATTATATCTGGTTAAATAAAAGTTATTATTATTATTATTATTATCATCATCAAAATAGATGTCAACTAATTTAATAGTTTATTAACTGCCAATTAATAAGCAAATTTATCAACAAAATTTGAAAAAGAAAAACATTTTATGTGCAAATGTTAGCTCTTTTCCATCAACGTGTGAAAATGGGATGGAAAACAGAAGTGTTGGATTTATATTTTTATTTGTCAACTAAGTTAACAGTTTACTCATTGTTTGAGCTTCAAGTTTGAGTGACTCCAGTATTGATAGTATGGGAATAAATATATCAAAGGTAAGAAAGCTGTACATTGAAATAATAACAATATAATTTAATAACAATAATAATAATTTGACAAAAAGTAAATTAAAACTCGCATATTAGTACACTGGAGCAATTTTGAACATGGTCAGGGGAAGATTCCGCTTCATTAAGTGGCAGAACAATCCTCCATTTGTTTCCACTGTTATCTGCTTTTGGGGAGCTTTATTTGATGATGTAACCTTTAAATTGAGGGAACAATAACATTTTCACAACGTTACAGTCCTGAATAGGACGATCTCTTATCAAACCACCTCCAGCAGCAGCACAGAAAATAAAGGTATCAATGAAATATACTGTACACGCAGTCATCTTCATCAAATACATGTAGAGATCTTTTAAACATCCAAGTGGAACACGAGGTGCCTTTCAAAAAGACCAAATTTAAACCTTATGTTGCAGTGTTCACGTTTTCCATCTTAGACTCTCCTGGGATTTGGTGGTGAGGTCGGCGGTCAGGCCTTCAGACAGACTTATCCTCTGACCTTGTAACCCTAAAACCAGCTGGTCAATAATCAATACGACAGAGATGATCTGATAGCCAAGAAGAAAATGTTGGTTTCCTTTCTTGGCTGACAAATTCTGAGCTGGTATTCTGTGTCTGGTTACAGGGAAGCATTCAAAGAAATTAATCTGCTGGTCAATAGCCAGTTTGATTTTACTTTTTATTATTATTCCCTTTAAATTACCAGCACACTGTGAATAGTGATCACTGACTTCCAATTTGCACATGTTACTGTCTGTGAAAGGTCACAGCAATGTCATAAAGCCTGATTTCTATTCCATCCTACTCTTAAGGTTTTCAAAATAATTGCTTCACTAGATTTTTAATAATTCTACTCAGAGGCCAATTAAGAGCCAAAATGTTTTGAACTCATCAAATCACTAAGCCCCAAGTCATTTTTTGCTAAGTACTAACTTGCTTTTATTTAGGTGTCTAATCAAATTCCCAACTTATTTATAATCCATATATGTTGGTGTAACACAGCTTGAATGATTAATGCAGTTGAAAGCTAACAATTCTCAAACATGTTCCAGTAGTGCTAATTAGCATTAGCATGTGTCACATGACAAATTTACAACTAGTTAAAAAACCAGTGACTAAGCTATATACTAACTAGCATTAGCTTTGTTGATTACACTCAAATTCACTAAAATGTTGGGTACGTCCTAGGGGTGTAACATTACATAAAAAAAAAAAAAAAAATCACGGTTCGGTACGTACCTCGGTTCTGAGGTCACGGTTCAGTATGTTCTAATTAGCATTATGTTGGGTCACATGTGGAACTCACAAGTAAACTTAATAACTAAAAAGAAAAATAGCTGTACACATCACATTCCTAACAAATGTCCAACATGCTAACTAGCATCGGCTTGAATGACTAGAATTCACAACGTTAATTGATAAGGTGCATAAAGTCTGTGTTAATGCTCAGTGTGGGGGTGAATAAATCTGCTTCAGTGACATAAAATCCCGTCACTGTGCATAATTTGCCACTTACATTTTAAACCACTGACTCACACATGAACCGTAAGCTGAAAAATATAAGCTAACCTAATAACCAGAATGTTAAAATGTCAGTGTGATGTGGATTTTCTGGCTGAGAACTAAACCGTCTGGAAAACACCGCAGCAGAAATCTGATACAGGAAGGTGTGGTCGCAGCTTCGCCTGTTGACAGAATTCACCGTAATGAGTTTTATTCCTCAGTTTCCTCTAATTATCATTCTGGCTGATCAAACATTTACTCCACAGGGAGCGATGGCGGCACACCTGTTCTCCTCATCAGCTCCGTGCAGGGAGACGCCACGCTCCAGCTCGGCCTGCAATCGCAATTAGATAAACAGGAGGGATGGAGGGATCGATGAAACACAAAAGCAGAGTATCCTACAGCACGGTGCTGGGATTGACCACGCTCGCCTGAGTCTGGGTGCAGATTGGGGATGGAAGGGGTCTATTCTTCTTCACCTGAGATGAACTCTATTCACCATTCGTGTCTCGTCCCTGCGGGCCCACAGGCTCATCCCTTTCCATTTACTGCTCAGTGTCATCAGGTCTCCCGCAGAAGCTCAGCTTTAATCAATGTAATTACCAACCAAAGAACAGACCCCAGATCAGCTGTACCTGCACATAGAACGTCATCCTGCAACTCATTGGAACAGCTTGATTGAACAGTATTTAATTATTGGATCATTTGTATTCAAAAGATGAGAAAGAATAAGAGGTTTAAAAAAATCTCTCTGAAGGAGACTTCTTGTAAAACCTAAAAAAGGTGAATGGATCGAAGAGTAATTTTGCACATTTTCCAACTTGCTTAGAATTCTTGTGCTTCTTTGCAAAGTGAATTTTGGGTTGGGATTGTACCATTGTGAGTCTGGCATCATTTTGCACCTTAAGAGGCCGACACACAACTGGACGCAGCTCATCCCATTTCTCCAAGCGGCTCTGACCCTGCCGTGTCCAATGCTGCATTCTGTCAAGCAAACACACAACTTGGCGCAAGTTGGCAAAAGCTGTTTCTTTCTGGAACTCTGTCAAACCCTAAACCACCCCAGTCAACTCAGAACAGCCTTGTGCAACTGTGGGTGAACTCTGGCGTACTAGAGTCCCTTTATACACAGAGTTACTACATGACAATGTGAAAAGATACGGTCATGTGACTTAGGGAGCCATTTTGGGGCCAAATTCTTCCTATGACTGTTGGAAAGAGTAGAGATAATTGCATTGCTTTCAGTAATACAAATCATTTAGAAATGGACAGATCTTTGTCAACTAGTATTTATCATCAATTTATACTGAAAACATTACATACAGCCTACTGTGAAAATGCAGTTATTGAAATTATTAGTCGTTTAAGTGCACACTACAGATGAAAATACAAATTCTGAGATCATGATTATTTTCAGTATTTTTATTTTCTCCTTATTTATTTATTTACTTTTACAATACTTTAATATGTCTCAACCTATGGACTTCATTGCAATAAGAGACTACTGGTGCTGTATTAGGTATTTGCTGTATTGCATTTCAAGTTCAAGTTTATTTGCCATTTGCAGTATTAAAACCACATTGGAAAAATGGTGCAAGGAGCTCAAAAGTGCACTAGCAAGACATACACAAACAATAAAAAGACATAAAAGAACATAAAAAATGCCATAAAAACGACAAAGCCACAAAATAATTTAAGATACATTTAAAACTAATCAAAGAGTGTTGATCATTGCCACGGCTTGTGGGAAGAAAACTTTTTAACGTGATGTCCCACATTTAATAGACTGATAGAGCCTACCCAAGGGAAGAAGCTCAAACAGGTCCCTGGTGGAATGCAGGAGATCTTTAGTAATAGCTAAAGACCAGGACTTGAGCCTTTTTTGTAAATGTCCTCCAGGACAGATAGTTCCACACCAATAGTCCTACTGGCTGAACGAACCACTCTATTCAAAGCCTTCCGTTCTTTAGCAGTGGCATTTCCTAACCATGCAGTTATAGCATTTGTAAGAAGACTTTCAAGCAGCTGTGATAAAAATTTAAGAGAATGTTCTTGTTCAGAGTAAATTCTTTCAACTTCCGTAGAAAAAAAAGCCGTTGTCGAGTCTTTTTAACAATTCCGTTGGTGTTATAATTCCAGCTCAAGTCATCAGATCAAAACAATCCCAGAAATTTAGTTTTAAACTGTTTTCGCCTCAGCGCCATTTAATATGATGGAAGCATAAGATCTATTTTTGGGTGATTCTTAGATTACGGGCACTTATTATGTCCTTTGATCATATTGTATGAAAAACAGAAAAAAGGGGAAATTTCACACTTTTATAGTTATCTTTACAATGAAAGTGTGTTAAGAAATTTGTTCTAGTAGTCTATGATGACTTTTTCACTTTTTTTCAGCATCATTATATGCAAATATTGCCATTTTGTGCTTGTCCCACACCCAGACTTTTGATCTTCAATGCTAAAAATGAATGGTAAAGAAACTTTTTTTCTAATGTTTTAAAATATCTCTGAATAAAATATCAGTAAAATAATCAAAACATAATTTGGGGTATTCAATGTCATACAACTGTTGTGATTTTTTAAAACAAAATGTAGTTGTCCCACACTATTGCCGTAATTTCCACCACAACACTGTAATGTCCCTAAACAGTTTGTATAAAAGATTGTTTGGGTAGTTTCTATGGAGATAAACAGTGACATCAGAGCACATGTATATAGCGCCAAATCACAACAAACAGTTGCCCCAAGGCGCTTTATATTGTAAGGCAATGGTGTGGTGGAAATTACATTTACAAGGCCAATAGTGCCCGTAGTTAAAGAATCACCCTTTTACTGAAGTCAACAACCAACTCAAAAGTTTTTGCAGTATTTAACTTCAAATTGTTTTCTTCACTCCAGGAAACCACGTTTTGCACTTCAGATCTATATACAAAGAGTCATCATGAGAAGAGATCAAACCAATAAAGTTTGATCTCTTTGAAGTTTGAATTTAGTATTTGTGTTTATTGTCAAGAAAGTTATGTTAAAAGAAGAGGCCTGGACATGAACTTATTGGGTGAAGACTGTAATTTGTTACCAAATTCAATATTGCCAAAAACTTGTTGAACTTGTACTTTAAAAGAACTGATGAAAGTGCAGTGAAAAAAACATTACCATTCTTTTACAAAGTAAATGGACTGTACTAATATAGTGCTTTTCTATCTGAATCAGAAGCTCAAAGTGCTTTACAATGATGCTTTGCATTAACACACACACACACACACACACACACACACACACACACACACACACACACACACACACACACACACACTGATGTCAGGGTGTTGCTACCATGCAAAGTGCTCAACTGCCAGGGTTTGAACAGAGGCTCCCTCTGGTCTCAAGCCCATCACTTTACCACTGCACCATCACCTCCTTCAAAGTACGAAAATTAACAAAAGTGCCTCACTAAGCTTTTTCTCTTAGGGACAACAGCTCATTTAAATCCTGCCATTTCATATTTATGACTAATTAGTGAAACCAGACGGCAGCTTCAGAGTGGGCTGCTCTTAATTAAAGTAGAGAATTCAAACTACACCTTGGTGAAGACATTCGTGTACTTCATGCGGACTGACATATTTCCAATGAGCTGACTGCTGCCTGCAGCTAGAGGTTAAAGGTCACTGAACACAAACAGTACATGTGACTTTTTTTTTTAAGTTGCTCATTCAACCGATACAGCCGTCACCCTACAGGACCTTCTTGAAACTTAATAAGCTTATCTATATTATAATAGCTAAGTGGCCTGTGTGTGTGTGTGTGTGTGTGTGTGCGCGCGCACGTGTGTGTGGGTGGCTTCAATCACGCAGAAACCAGGGAGAACTGACATTTGCCGTATGTATGCTTATGTATTTTGGGTCAAGGATGAATGGTGCCAAAATGGAAAGCTGATAAGACAAATATTTAGGAGAAATTAGCATTTTAGCTAACCAGTAAGCAATAGACATTGTGCTGAAATGCATCATGGAAGTTTAGGGTTTACGGAGTTTTGAGGTTTTAAATATTGTTATTGTGGCTCATTTTAGTTTAACAGTGTTGTTAGTGTTATTGATTTATTGTAGTTTTGTAGTTCAATTGGTTTAGTCACTTTAGTTAAGTCTCATGTTGCCGGTACCATAAGTGAAAAGTGTAGTGTCTTCCACCACCATCTCTGCTGAGTAAAATTTACTCTGATGGGATAACATTTGTTCCCAGTCTAAACAGAGTAAAATATACGCTACCATAGGGCTAAAAAAACTCAACATAGCATTCAAAAATCAACTCTTATTGGAGTAAAACCACTTGCATTGAGTAGACTCTGTCGCCAACCGAACGGTCTGCCCTAAAAATTGGTCCGCCCTGCATTCACTGTGCATGCGTCATCAGCTGCGGTTCACCGATTAACACCTCGTTTCTGCTTAAAACTGCACTCCAGTCATTATCTGTCTGTTAATAATCCCATTAATCCATTTGATCGCTTTGGGTGAAGACAGCCTGTCCACAAAGTGGCTGAACTCTGAAATGACGCATGCGCAGTGGAGGCAGGGTGGGGGCACCGTTCAGTCGGCGACACGGTAGCGCTGATTTCACTCTACACTCTTTTTTCCTCTATTTAGACTGGGATTAAATGTTATCCCAGCAGAGTAAATTTTACTCTGCAAAAGTTACTGTGTATGCTCATGTCTTTTGGGTCATTGATAAATGGTGCCATAATGGAACGTTTATAGGACTAATATTTTTGGAGAAGCTACAGATATTAGCTAACATTGCTAACTAGATTTTGGACTTTCACACAATTCCAGCAGGGGGTGGTAAATCATCTTTATATTAAAAGTTTGAGTGTGTGCGTGCGCGATTTTATTCAGTAAATTCAATGTAAGTACCTAATATAATTGTAACTACATTAAAAATACATGGATGATGCAAAAAAAAAGGGGAAAACACTTACTTCCACTGTGGCCCATTTAAAATGGCAAAATAGATATAATAATAGTGTTTCTATGATAAAAAGAACCTAAACAAATTAAAAATACATTAAGGCAGTAAACTAACATTAAAAAAAATTCAAAATTAACAGGAAATAAAATAATCAGTTCCTCTTCTAAGAATTATTGAGGGCTAACGTTCTAAAAACATTCTGGACTTACACGCCATTCCAACTCATTATGCAAGCTTTGCTTAACTGAACTCTTCAAAAATGTCAGCTTCATATTTTATAAACACTTTCCAATGTAGTGCCCGTGGATCCGCGTGGGAGACACACTAATATACATTTAAAAAATACATAAATGCATATAGACTTGAGGTCCCTTTCTACAGCGCTAACTGCACCAACCCATCTTAAAAATCTGGACTCAAGAAGAAATAACAGCTGACCTGAAAAACTCAGTGATTGTCACAATGTACAAGCGGAAAGGAAACAAGCCTGACTGTGGACGCCATCGAGGAATCTCCTTACTGTCTACTGCAGGAAAGGTTCCTACACAGATTGCCAACAACTGTCTGAGACCAGTAGCATAAAACATCCTTCCTGAAACGCAGACGTCTTCAGACCATTAACAGGAACAACGGACATGATCTTCACTGTAGACCAATTGCAAGAAAAGGGTCAAGCGCAACACCAACCAATGTACCTTGCCATCATTGACTTGACAAAGGCATTCCACAGTGCGTCATACCCACTCGTGGAAAATCCTGAGTACAAAAAGTTGCCAAGAAAAATTAATCAAGAGCGTGAGGCTTCTCCATGATGGCATGTCTGCTACAGTTCTGGTAAATGGCACAAAACCTAATGCGTCAATGTTCAGTCAGGAGTAAAAAAAAAAAAAAAAAAAAAAAAAAAAAAGACTTATCAGCCCTCTGCACTTCATCATCTTTGCATCAACAATCCTCCACCTGATCAAGGACAAGGTGCCACCATTAACTGACACTGTGTACAGAATGGATGGAAAGCTCTTCAACCTGAGCCAACTGAGAGCCAAGAAGGAAAACACCACCACTTCACTCCTGAACTTCCAGTATGCCGATGACAGCATATCTTCATCTTTTATGGGAGAAGGTTTTCAGAAAATCCTTGAAACCTTCGATGAAGCCTACACCAAGCCTGCCCTTACCAAAAAGTAGTATATGCAAGTATGTTTCAAGTATACTTCTAGTTTACTTTTTATATACTTATAAGTACTATTTTTTGGTAAGGGTGGTCTTCACAACAAAGAAGACATGTCCTGTATCAGTCTCCACCCAACATTGTTTTCAACAACACAGACCTTTGAAACAAGACACAAATCTTCATTTGTAAAGCTGTTGTCATGCCAACCCTGCTGTACGGCTCTGAGACCTGAATCACCTACCGCCACCACCCGAAGACCCTCAAGCAATTCCACCAATGCTGCTTCAAGAGTATCCTTCACATCAGGTGGGACTACTACCATACCAACATCAGCGTCCTGCCTGAAGCCAAGCTCCAGAGCACAGAATGTGTCATAATCAAGAACCGGCTTCGTGGGTGGGTCATATCTTTAGGACGGATGACAGCTGACTTCCCAATAGATCTTCTACTCCCAGCTGAGTGAAGGGAAGCAGTCCAGAGGAGAGTAGAAGAAACACTACAAGAACCTCCTGAAGCATAACATCAAGAGCTGCTCCATTAACTGGAAGACTTGAGAAGAACAAGAGGGACTAAGCCAGCTGTCGAGCAATGATCCACATGGGAGTGGAAGTCTGCGGAGGAACAACACAGGGTGAACAAATGCGGATGAAGAAGAGCGGAGAAGAGGTCTTGGAAAATTAAAGAAAACCATATATTAAAGAAACAGACCCTTTCAGATTAATACAAACCTGATTATGTTTACAACAATCAATCACACCTGTTCTTAATTTCAATCATCCATTCAACATTCAGCAACCATCCAACAGGTGGCAATGTTCAACTGCCACCTACAAATATATGGGATATTACATAATCAAAACAAAGTTGCTGCTGTGATTAATCTTTATCAAAGTTCACCAGATGCAATTGGGCTCATCCTTAATATACCACCTTTTAAACTTGTGAGCTACAAAATGATAGCCTTTATTGTTTTTGAGTTATTGTCAACACAAGCTGGCTGTGATGGATTCATTCACTCCATTTTAGAGTACAGGCCTTTCCAAAGCTGAGGAATATCTGATCTTGATGCCACTCGGTGGCCTGTATCAGCTTGCTGTGAAGACAAATGAGCCCTTTAAGTCCTATTGTTTGTACTTGTGTGACTATTAGTTTACATATTATGTTTACCCAAGAGGATGTGTCCACTAAATCAGAACAAAAACATCCACAAGATAACCTCGACATCTCCCTGAGGGTCGACGCTTACAAATTCTTAACTGTTCCACCTCCAACAAATCCTGCGTGCTTCGGCCTGCATCACCAGCACAGATCTTACTTACATTAAATTAAGCAGCTGCTGTACTGCTGTGATCCTTACTTTATGATGTCACAAAGACTTCATGAGATTATAGGAGTAGAAAGGTAAAGAAAGACAGGGAGAGGAAGCACATGTTTCTCAGTGTAATTCAGACAAAAACAGCTTTATTTATTACAGGATTTCTAAATCTGCACTAAACCCAAAACAATTCACCAGTGAATTTTAAATCTATCTCTGGCTTCGGATCCATTTGTATCTTTCAAAGTTCTCAAAGCTCAACAGCTTTCATGGATTGATGCTGCACTTCAGAAAACACTCAAATATGAGGAACAACATAATTGTTTGTTGAATGACACTCTGCTTTCCAATAACTGGAATAACAAATTTGTGTAAAACAAATCGTCTCAAATTATCATTTGTTCCAGTTTCTATCAAACTGCTAAACAATGCAAGTAACTAGTACAATAGAACAACGTGCAATAAACTTCAGCACTTTAGCATCTGGCACTTTTCTCAGCACTTTAAATAGTTGAATGTCTCTGTGTTGTCATTGTAATGTATTTCCTGATTTTAGTCTAGATTTTAATTCTTGTGTTTTACGTGATTTGTGTCCTTTTGTAAATTGTTCTCTGCCCTGTGAAGCGATAATGTAGTGCAACGCCTAAGACAAATTTCCCTAATGGGACAATAAAGTTGACCTTGACCTAACTGCTGTTTTACTCTCCTACTACATCTTACATGACTTCAACTCATTTCACTTTATATCAAAGTGGAATGACAATAACTTCACAGTGAACACAGATACTTTTTTTTTTAACATAAATTTAAATATTACACAAGTGTTTAAGATAAAAGATAAGTGTTGCACAAGAGATAACTTTGCAGCGTCATAGAATGTAAAAAGAACATAATTAAGATCAAAAACACATGGTCACATTATCAGACACTAAAATGCAGAGAATAATTTCCCAAAGCGGATTATTAAAGCATTAATTATTATTATTATTGCAAAACTACTAGAAAAAAAAATATTAGATGTATGTATAGTGAGTTGTTCATGAAGTTGGACAGTAAAGACGTAGAAAGTGTCCGACTGGCCAGACAGGGGGACTGATGCAGGTGGTTGGTGTGACAGAGGAGGACGGGGTGAGATGGAAACGGATGATCTGCTGTGGCGCCCCCTAATGGGAGCAGCCAAAAGAAGATGATTATTACATGCAAAACAAACAGCTGGAAGTGCAAAAAGTCAATAAATATTGAGCTGCACAAATACATAGATCACCCAGAAAGATGTTTTACTGAATTGTTGAGGGAGGTCGGTGCAGCCAACATTAAAATTCTTTTGTCAGAATCCCAGAAAGAGCCGCATGTGGAAAACCAAACAACAATAATCTCTGTGTGCCGCTGAGGGCCCAGAGATACGGAATATATTCAGGAAAACATTGACAGAGCTAAAGCAGACGGGAACAAAGCGGAGACGCTGAGAGGAGAACGTGACAGTGAATTTAAAAGGACGCGTTGCCCTTCTGCCCGTCACCGCTGACTTTATGAGCTCATATCAGACTGACGGCTGCGGGCAATGTTTGGTTCACATATTAAACTGTCACAAACAGCCAACTCTCACAGGATGCAGCTTCCACAGGTAATATCACGATCAACCTTCAGCCAAGGTTTGAACTCCAGGAATCTTTCCTTTTAGATCTGACCTGAGCTGCCGGTGCAATTACAGGCAGTCTGTCAACAGTGTAAATGTGGCTGTTATGACTGACAGCGGACAGGAAATAAGAATCAGGCCAGTACTATATTCATGTACATGGGGGTCTTTGTCAGTTTGTCAGTGTGCCTGTAGATGGCAGTCCAATAATCTGAGTGTCAAAATGATAGAATAAACATTTTTTGCTCTCTATATTAGGGTGTCTCAAAAAAATGTACCAAAAAGTATTTTGACAGCACAGGAAAATCAATCAATATTATCAGACATTTTCTGCATGACCATCTGGCCAAAGCATGTAATTTTCCCCCAATGCAGTTTTTAGTTCAGTCTTTCCTTTTTGATGTTTTAACCCTTTATCTTTTACACCACCTCATGTAACCTCCTCGTCTGAAGTTTCCTAAGAAACAAATTATCCGTCTCCAGTTTTCTGGAAAACCACCGAGCAAATTCAAGTCTTCTTGCTATTTGCAGGGGCGTTCATTGACTCTGAGACTGAATTTTGTATAGAAAGAAATGCAAGTCAGCCCTGCACAGAACTCAGTGATTTTTGTTCTCTGAATTAGGGTCAACTGTGGCATTTTTCCCAGACTTTAATGTCTTGCAGAACTCTGACTGTTTTTGCAAGTTGACTGAGAACAATTTTGGAATGGACTCCTATTTAAAATTCATGTTGGACTGTTTGGAACCTGTTGACGTCAAAGGACCAGTGACACACACCAAAATATAAGTCCCTTTTCTCTTGTTCATAAATTAATAAAATATCAAATGACAAAGATCTATTTTATAGAACTATTTTATAAAACAAATGAATGTTTTTTCATTTGCTCAATGGACAGAATATTTCATGAGGTGAAAGATGGAACATTTCATCTTTCACCTCATGAAATATTCTTACCATTGCACTCAAACATTCATTATTTGTATTTTAACCAATCACACCTTGCCTTCCTGCAGAATACCAGCATCAGATCAGTGACAACACACTGCGAGCTGTCAAACTAATACCAATACACCTGTTGCAGGGTTGCCCGAACCATTATAAGAGCCCAGTGGGCCTGAAATGCTCCAAAAGTCCACTTTACACAAGGAGTCAAGTGAACAGCTGTTTGTCTTGCTGGGTGCAGTAAAGTTAAATGTGTAAAGCTACTGGTGATACCTCCATCTTGAATGTGGATCACAATAAAAACATAATTGTGAAGCATTATTATTATTGCCTCACAGCAAGGAGTTACGTGGTTCAAAGTCCCTTCAACAAATTTTGTAAAACTACAGTTGCATGAGGAACAGCATCTGCTGTAAAACGTGTGCCAAATCAACATGGTAACCTCAAGGAAAACAGGCAGCCAAAAGAATCGCACCCTCTTTGATGGTTATATAAATTCTTGGTGGGTGTTTGATTTTTGATTTTTATTGAATTACGTTTGTTTCTTGTTTGGCTGTTTTTATTTTTAAATTGCTTTACACTGTTTCATGCAATGCACTTTGTGACATGGCATCAATGAAGTGTGCAACAGAAATCCATTATTATTAGTCCCCAGGCAGGCCTTAGGGTCTGTCAGTCAAGAACATTGTCTCTTCCATTCTTTAGAGTCTGGGAAGACCCCCCCCCCATTCGGTGTAGTCTGCATGCTGTCTCTCCAGTCTGTATGCCATCTGTCAATCTTTTCTGCGGTCTTCCCAAGGGGCATTTTCCTTTTGATTTGTATTCAGACATTTTGGGGATTGTATTGTCCTCCATTCTTTCTATGTGTCCCGACCACTTGAGGGAGGACCTTTCAGTGTCTTCATCTGTTGATGCTGTGCCTAAGATTTTCCTCAATTGTGTGTTTCAGATTCTGTCAGCTCTCATTTTGCCCAAGATGGTGTAGAGTACTTGTGTCTCTTTTTGTCAGCACCCATGATTCTGGTCTATACAGGAGACCTGGTTTTAGGAAGGTGTTGTTATTTCTACCCAGTTCTTTCATGTAATTTACTGCCCCTTACCAAGAACCAAACCATTGTATTCCTCATTTTTAGTTTATTAAAGGTCATGACAAAAACCATGCCTGGGTCCCTCACAGACAGTGTCCATCTTGTAAAGGCACACAAAGTACCTTGTACAACACTTTTATACAATGTGGGTGTTAACAACGGGTGTGGTTTAGTCTCACATTTCTAATGTTACTGGCTCTCACCAACAGGGGGAGCTCTCCCTGTGTCTGAAACTTGGACACAGGAAGTAAAACTTAACTTGTATTTCTCAGAACTTCCAAACAAATAACACAGACAAATATCATAAAAAAGATCATTATTTCTTCCATGCAGTAGTTGACTTTTCATGGTATCACAATACACATTTAAAAAACAGTATGATCTGATACAGACCCCACAATATTATTGCGATACACGATGTATTGTTTGCTAATGATTACGGCTCTAGTTGTGAATTAAATCAGGTGATTTTTCCTGCATGTCCCCAGACTTTACCTTTTTCCTCCCATTATAAGCACTGAATACGGTACACCGTTCTCTCAGTCGCAGTGTTTCTGTTCGTGTTTTTTGTGCTGCACAGTACGTATTTGTGTCTCCACGCGCCACACTTCCCTCCTCCTGAAACTGATGTGCAACCATGGGGGAAATTAATTTCTTCTACCCAACTCTGCCTGTTAAAAGCTTCCGTCTCCACTCGGTGTACGCACCAAATACACACCACTAGTCCTCCCCACTCTGTTTACGAAGAGCCCGTCTCACTCGCCTTGAACCACTTCCATCTTTGACCTCCATTACTATTCAGACGCAGTCTCACCTGGCTGCATACATCAAACTGGCTTTAAAAGCATCTTTCCACAGACCTGGCTGGCTTCATTCGCTCCATCTGTGATGGAATTTGCTGTTGAGAGATGAGTAGTAAAGTCAAATGTCAATCTGGCAAACGTGTCCTTTCTAAAGGGAGCACATTTAAAATCTTCCCCAGGCATAGATGCGCTGATTGGATCATTTTGTGTGCGACTTCCTGAATACAGATGACATATTACCAACATCAAAACATTCACAACAGAGAGATTGGGCCGTTTCCTGCTTGTGAACCTAAACTGTAATTTTGACTGAAGAACAGCAGAATCAGCAGAAGAGCAAAGTCAACCCTAAAAGCTGCCAATGACAATTTATTCATGAACTAAGAACACAAAAGAAGCTACGTCCGATGAAGGTCCTGAGGCCGGTGGGTGCTGATGCTTAACTGAGGATTACATAGCTTGAATTGGATGAGAGCCTACGACTCTCCCTGTGCAGGACGCCGGTCTATTACAGGTTACTTCCCCAACCAACAAACCCTGGTTGGTTGGTTGGTGAAGTAATCTATGTTGTAACTCATGAAGTAACCTGATGCTATTCATCTTTCAGCTGGTCCCAGGTAATTGGAGTTGTACTTGGGGTTGCCAGAGCAAATCAGCATCAGGATGTGGCATAAGTTGAATACAGAATACCCTTCATGACGGAACTCCAGCTCTACATTCCATTCACCCTATTGAGGTATCCCATAATCCCTTGTGCGCCAGAGAGTCGCTGCAGTCAAAACAACTGAGAATCCACATGACAATTGTAAATGAATATTATACTATAAAAATGTAATATTTTATGCTTTTTGTCACGTGAATAAGAAAGTGCATGCATGATACTCTGAAAACTTGCTAAAACAATTACAACAAATAATCCGTGTCTGCTACGTTTAATCTGTGTGGAATTTAATAAACACAAACCGAATTTCAGACATATATATTAGTCTGGAACAAAGAGGACAAACAGTGTTGTAAAGGACAATAATCAAGACGTTAAAGAGCAAACTTCACTTTCCCCCAGAACGACATGATCAGGAAGCGATTGTAGCTCACAGCAACTCCCATTGAAAATAACAGAGAGACAGCCTGTGATTCTGGCATGTTTACATAAAATAAACGCAATAACAACGTCTATAAACCCAGAGAATATATTCACGAGAGTTTTAGGCACAATATAAAAATAGTTTTATGTTGCGATGTTAATGCTGTTTTCCGTGTGCAGCGGTTAAAGTGCAGCCCGATCAGAGCATCTCAGTGTAGTTCTCAATGTTACTGAGATCTCGCAGCGTGGCGACCTCTTCGAAGTTTTGTGGGATTTGAAACCTTAATAGGGCGAATGGAAAAACACACACAGCCCCTCGTCTTACCAAGCGGTCTCCCAGCAAATTACTAATCAGGACCTACTCTGCTTGCCTGCTGAGATTTAATGGGAATAGAGTTAGTATTATTACTGATTAATATTTGAGGTAATTTTACACTTTTTTATTCATAATAGAAAGCCAAACACTTTTAAAACATTTTTTGAGTTATCATGCAGTACCTTTCTAGCCCACCAGGGGGCAATGGAGCACACTTTGGGAATTACCACTGCACACCAATATCAGTTTCAACTGATATTTTCCAATTAATTAAAGTTGGACAAATTAAACAAAAAAAGAGCCTAATTTACAGGCAGCAGTCACGACTGAGTAAAAATAGTTGTTGTGCGCACATCCAATCCTGATTAGGCCAGGTGCAGAATAATCAAGAATAGTAGACAAAAAAAAAAAAAAAGAAAGAAAGAAAATCCGCACACCAGTAGAGCTCACATAATCTTTAACAGTTGCCTGAAGAAGCCCTCAGGTCAAAATGTTGCTTTTTTGGTCAATTAAAGATTTTGGGAACTCTACCAGTGTGCAGATTTTCTTTCTTTTTAGCAGTCCAGATTGATACATATACACAGGTGGGAAAATAAACATTACAATTAGCAAGAAGAGCAATCTGAGATTTCTGACGTGTACCAATCTGGATCCGGATCACCGCCAAAATTCAGTGGAGTTTTCCATGCCCTAAGATCTATCTGTGGTGCAAACGTGGTGAGATCCGTGAAGTTGTTTTGATGTAAGTAGTTTTTATGTAATCCTTCAAAGCATATATTAAGTGAAATCTTGATCCAGAATCCGGATCGCCTCCAAAAATCAGGAGAGTTTTCCATGCCCTAATATCGATCTGTGGTGCACATTTCGTGAGAATCCGTCAAGTAATTTTTTTTATGTAATCCTTCAAAGCATATATTAAGTGAAATATTGATCCAGAATCCGGATCACCACCAAAAATCAGTAGAGTCTTCCATGCCCTAATATCGATCTGTGGTGCAAATTTGGTGAGAATCCGTGAAGTAGTTTTGACGTAAGTAGTTTTGATGTAATCCTTCAAAGCATATATATAAAGTGAAATCTTGATCCAGAATCCGGATCGTCTATAAAATTTAATGGGTTCTTCCATGGCCTAATATCTATCTGTTCTGAAAATTTTGTCAAAATCTGTGCAGTAGTTTTGACATAATCCTACTAAAAGACAAATAAATAAATACATAAATAAATAAACACAGATGATTTTATTACGTCCTTGGAGGACGTAACAAAGTTTCCTAAATCGCATGCAAACTTGAACAATTCCAGTTGTGTTATGCCAGCATCAGTGGTGGGCACAGTTCAGCTAATCCGATAACAGATAATTATCAAAGCTAATGTTTTTGCTAGCGGATTAGCTTTTCAGATAAGTTTTAAAACCATCATTGGGCAAATTATCTTCTGATAAATTTAGTTCTGATAACTTTCAGTCTGATAACATTTTTTTTTTTTTTTTGCTGGTAAAGTGAGCAAAGTTTAATGGTCAAAAATGTTTGTAAACCCTAAAATCAAACATTTTAGTTGATCTGTTGTTTTTGTAGCACACTGGCAGTCTGTCGCTTGCTGATGACATCATCAAGCGTAAAATGTGATTGGCCGGTCGACGCAGGGAGAATTGTGGGTAGTGTAGTTCAGGTTCACTCTGGACATTACAGTCAGTGAGTCCACTCGACACAAAAACAAAACGGTCTAATTTTAACATCATTTTGTTTCTTTGTGGCTGTAATTTAATCGCCAAGATTTGTTGGGGGAGAGGAGCTCTCACAGCACAGCTGTGTACAGAGGAACTTTTCTTTACGTTTAGACACTGTTTTGAAAAAATTTTTTTTTTTAAAGGACACTTTATGTGGATTATTTATTCAGATGAATCCCACTGAAACTAACAGGTAAGAATTTATATTTACTACTTGTCTTTTACTCTACCAATCAATGCATTAATGGACATATTTCGGTTGTTGAAGCTGCAGGGGTCAACGCGTGTGAAAAAAGCAGCAGCTTTTTAGTTCGTAAATGATGGTGTATATAATACCGAGATAAACAGTGACTTTTGTACTGCTTTTGAAAGATGATGACAGTGTTTTATTTTTTATTCATTCATTTTTCGTGCATTCTTGTGTTTGTGATCCATGAATTTACCCAGCAGCGAAAAGTGAAAGTGAAACTGGTTTATCAGAAGCCGACAGTGTAATCTGATGTGGCCACGTCCGAATCATTACTAAAAGTTATCGGTTATCTGCAATAAAGATAAAATTTTTTTTAGCAGTTTATCGGTTTAGCGTCATAAAATACAACTTTTCAGTTATCAGGTTAGTGGTTATCAAAGCTGACTTTTTGGTTAGCTGTGTCCACTGGCCAACATTCATAATTTAAACATATATAAAAGAATTACAACTGTTGTGTTAAAAAATGCCAGCATGGCCCACAATTGCAGGTTGACTGGTCCTCACCTTTATCAGAATCTGGAATTACAAAAGTAAGCATGCAGTAGTTTTTATGGAGTAACTGACGGAATTCTTGCAGATCCATTCACTCACATACTGATTCCATTATGGCTGTGCTTGTTCCGCCACACTCAGGGAAAAACAGAATTAATATATGAGGGGAGCACAGCGTCACATCCCGTTAGCAACACTTGCAGTCAAACAATTTTGGTGAATCCTGTTTCGATTCAGCAGCTGAACAAGTGTTCACAAAACGCAAGTTCAGAATGAGCCACAGCTACTTTGGACAATGATGATGCAAAACATGTATCGTACTAGGTATCAGCGTCATCAGCAACCAAAGGAGCTTCTTCAGCCACAGACTGCTCCTTCCCAAGTGCAGGACCAACAGACTGAAAAACTCCTTTGTCCATCAGGCCATCAGACTGTACAACTCCTCATTTGGGGGGAGGAGGAGTAACAGGAAGACAGAGGATGGGAAGGAGAGGAACAGTAGTAGCCAGTAAACCAGTACTGATCAGTATGTCTGGTATTTTTATTATGCATTTATATTTGCAAACTGTTTTTCTTTTTTACTTTCACGTTTGATACTTTGTGTGCTTCTTACCCTGTGTGCTGCTATACAATGCTGCTGGATCCTCATTTTCCCTGAAGGAGTCTTCCCAAGGGATCAGTAAAGTTCTATCTAATCTAATAATGTTCATATGTATCTAAGCAACCCCCCCTTCCCACACACAGACAAGAGACACCCCTCTGCCCTGACACATGCACACCCTGCCGAGGGTTTTGCTCATTTTTTTTTAATTCATCACGCCTGTACAAGCACTTTGACATTTGGAAATGGCTGAATAACGTGGACAAAGTTGGAATATGGTGAAATAGAATTATTATTTATATAGATGTGTACCGTCATATCAGTAGTTTATTTTTTCTCATGGAGTGAGTTGGCCTAGCTTACTTACTCTAATGTCCGCTGTCCTCCCTTTGTTTGTTTACAGTCAGGGTTAAATATTCCTGCATCAGGGGAGCAATTTATTGCTGGAAAATTAAAACATATTTTCTCATGCTTTGTGTGAAGTAAACAGAGTTTCAGATTTTCACAATTACACGCCACGAAAATCATCAGAATTCATCGTGCTGTTTGTGACGACCAGAGTCATCCATGTTTTTTGAACCCAGGCAACACCAGCAGGTAATAATCCGACCTAATTAAACCCAACACCAGTAGAAGACACACCAACTAAAAGAACGCCATTTCAGGACAGGCAAATATTACACACATGACATTACGAGCGTGCACATATGCGTTCTCATGCATTCATTGAAGTACTAGCGGCACAATTTGCTGATTCGTTTAATTACTCACATTAATTAGCCACAAGCAGAGGCTAGCGGCGACACTCGTCCCGGTCTGGATTGTTTCTGGCAGCGGCTACGACAAACGCAGTGTCGGCAGGAGTGTTCACGTCTCGCACCTCGTGTCCACTGAGTGACGCGGCTCACAGCCTAAAGAGTTTATCCTCACACCTTTTTATCAGGTTCATCCCCGAAGATTCCTTTAGTAGTTTTTATTTTTTGAAACCTGACCCACTCAAATAAATGCCAAACACATTTACCTAAACAAACCTGTTTCCTCGTTTTCTCTCTCTCTTTCTCCACTCAGCTAATTGAATCTGCAGCTGACTTTTAATTAACAGCCGGCTTGATTTGCATAGAGAGGGATAATTTACATACGACAGGCAGCCCCTCCCCTCGTTATGTCTGGGCACTTGGCGTAGAGCCAAGATCAGAGGCGAAAACTGCCATCGAAGGAAGAAATAAGGAAGGAGGAAGGGATGGGTGGAGGAGGAGGAGGAGAAGATGAAGAGTCTGCCAACAAAGGAGCAGAAAGAAAGCAGACGAAGGAAAGAACGGTGGAAAACAACCACACATGCTTGTGCAAGACAGACAGGCGGGCACGAGCCACAAAAACCAGCACGTGAGCAGAAATCCAATGACACATACCTCCAGAGGCTTTACACTCAGTTCGGCTAATTACAAAACCAAAGGGCACTAAAATAACGTGCACTGAATAGTTCCTCCCTCGTCTTAGTAAGGGGCGTTAATTATCGGTATGCTGGCTGAATGCAGGTGAGGACAACAGAGAGCTGTTGATATTAACGCCCCGTTTAAAATGATTTGAGGGCGCAGTGCGGGGAAAGGCGAAGTGGTTTTAGCTCAGCATCAGATTGATGACAGTCTCACAACTTCCATCTTAACGCACTGACACCACATTCATGTTACCAACGCGTCCGGGGAACCAGCGGGCTCGCTCGGCTTCGATAGGTGCATCCAACACCAGTCTGACCAATCAACATGCACCAATGTAGCAAAACCAATCTCATAATGCCTGGAGGACTCATCGGTTTTTGTCTGTGGGACTGTGGTCGGCATAGTTAGCTCGGATGATGACGGAGGCAGCGGAGTCGCCATAAAAATGTACACAGCATATTTTAAAAATTAAGCAGACCTACGCCTGCTTCAAAATGTTTTCTTTATTAACTAACACTGCGAGAGGTTTTCTCCCCCTCAGATATCTATAACGATGTTATTTTTATTATAAAATTGATTATTTAAAATAATAAAATTATAGAACTTCTTAGAATTCTTTAAAATGATCATCTTAGAATTTTACAATTCTAGATTTTTGTTTTGATTTTGTTTAATTTAAAATGATAAAATTATAATGTTTCTGTTCATTTACAATGATGAAGTATTTTTAGTTTAAACTGACAACATTCTATATATTTTTTATTCGTAGGGACAAAATCCTGGAATTTTTGTCGTGTGGAGATGCGTCTGCATCTCTACTCTTACCGAAACCTGTCAGTCACACATTTATTCACAGGTAAGTCAGATGTTGTCCAGTGGTGATGCTTACAGAGGTGACAATAATGTCAATCTCGATGACTGCTCAACCTTGACCACTGGACCCCTGTGTCCATCTTCGCTACAACCTGAGCTCACATTAGCATTCAAAGTATTCAAACAGTTGGCATGGTGATTATGAGATGATGCATGTCTTCAGGGTTTTATGCAAGGAACCTTAAAAGGTATTTTTAGAAAATGAAATAGAAACATTACTATTTCAAGTCCAAATATAAAAATGTGATTTTTAGAGAAGATACATGAGAAACTGAAGTCCTATTCTCACTCTTACAGCTATACATCCTGGAATATCACAACCGATAACCACAAAAGCCCAACATGTGAAGATTAGGGTGCCCACAAATGAGATCTAGCACACGGTTTTATGATGTGTGCCAAGACAAATGTAACCTAGCCATAGCATCTTTACCAAAACCTTGGTGCATCTGAAAGACCACCTGGTGATGTCACGGCATGTACGACAATGTTATAGTCTCCATAGAACTGCAAGGGTTTACCAAAGTATGCTCCGGAAGAAATGAATTTTCCAAACATGTCTGAAGTTGTGTCATGGGTAAAGTGAGACACATGGCACAATATCCCAGTATATCACGGTCACACCCCAGTCCCGCTAAGGCAGGGGTGGACAGCTTGTTCCAGAAAGGGCCAAGAGGGTGCAGGTTTTCTTTGCAGCCACTGACTCCACCAGGTGATTTCACTTATTAATATCACTTTGAGCAGATAGAATCAGTTAATTAGTGAAATCACCTGGTGGAATCAGTGGCTGCAAAGAAAACCTGCACGCTCTTGGCCCTTTCTGGAACAAGTTGCCCACCCCTGCTCTAAGGTATTCCAAGCTATGGATAAGGATTTAAATTATGACCTTCCAGAATGTGACTTCACAAGCTTGCCACTACTACATTTTTTTGGGCACGTGATGTAGTTGCCCAAAAAATTATTAACATACTCATCGGCAACTTCATTAGGTACACATTGCTTATACTGGGTTGGACCACCTTTTTGCCATCAGAACTGCCTTAATTCTTCATGGCATAGATTCAACCAGGTGTTGGAAACATTCCTCAGAGATGTTGGTCTATATTGACATGATAGCACCACACAGGTGCCCATTCAACCAGTCTGCCCATTCTCCTCTAACCTTTGCCATCAACAAGGCATTTTCATCCACACATGTGCCGCTCACTGGATATATCTTTTTCGGACCACTCTTTGTAAACCCTAAAGATGGTTGTGTATGAAAATCCCAGTAGATCAGCAGTTTCTGAAATACTCAGTCCAGCCCATCTGACACCAACAAACATACCACTCCCAAAGTCACTGAAATCCCCCTTTCTTCTCCATTCTGATGCTCAGATTTGAACTTCAGTAAGTCATCTTCACCACATTTAGATACCTAAATGCACTGAGTTGCTGCCATGTGATTAGCTGATGAGCTGTTTGTTAACAAGCAGTTAAACAGGTGTACCTAATAAAGTGGCCAGTGAGTGTCTCATTTTTGCAGATGTCTTTAGCTCAGATTTCAGACAGACGTGCGGTGTGCAAACAGAAACTACTGCTGTAGCCTAGCTGGTTTTTGTACAAGTTACAGGCATTTTAAAAATTAACCCCTACCCACTAGTTTACTTTTTAATCTCCGACAGAATGATTACAAACCACAGATTTTTACTAAATTTGGTGAAACCACTGGTTGTGGTCTGGAATAGAAACCACTGAACTTGGGGGGTGAAGTCTGATAAATGGGAAACATCAAGGACATGCTGAAGTTATGATTTTTTTTTTTAGATTTGTGTTTTGTGCCTGAGGTGAAGATATCTGCTAATGAGTCACCTGAAGGTGATAGTGAAAGCAAAAAAAAAAAGCAAAAAAAAAAAAAGGGACTTTTCTTTTTTGTTGAATTGCACATAAAAAATTTAAATCATGTTTCTGGGGTTTCTCTCCTCAGGCAGCCAGT
The DNA here is from genome assembly GCF_902500255.1 of Thalassophryne amazonica. Lineage (NCBI taxonomy): Eukaryota > Metazoa > Chordata > Actinopteri > Batrachoidiformes > Batrachoididae > Thalassophryne > Thalassophryne amazonica. Next base: position 58,941,206 of record NC_047118.1, read on the forward strand.
TAAAAACTCAGTAGAAATAAAAGCTGAGTGGTTTTAGCAATTTTTTCAACTTCAGAAAAGGAAATTTCTTGTTCCAGATGAGACGTCTCCATGGCAATAAGATGATCACAAATAAACTGTTTATTATTAGGAAGTGATGCTTCAAAATATTTTTTATTTATTTACCATTTAGCCGCTGTGTGCTTTCAAAGAAATTTTCAAGCCACACAGAAACAAAAACTGGAATTAAAAACGTTTAATGACAAAAGGTGATGACTCAAACTTTAACCTTTTGAGCAGCGTCGTCAGTGAAATCTGCACAAACCAAACACTCCGATAATGAACGGCTGCTTCTCAGTCGCCTGACTTCATTAGTACCCAGAGAGATTCCAGCTCATTAATGGATGCCATTAAAGGGAGGCGGCGCAGCGCTGGGTGGCTGCCAACAGGATGACAAAAACTGCTGGGTGGCAGATATAGCGGGAGCTCACCGCGGAAGTGCAGCTGCTCCTCTGCAGTTTTCTCCCTGGGGAGTCAGGGACGGAGAACTGAGAAAACGTGGGCGGCTCATCATATGATCTGAGGGCAACGGAGGGTTATTAGGTCAGGCCAGGGCGTGTGCCATCTGAGTACTGTGGCAGACAGGAGGCGCAGGCGCCATTTTGACAAGCGCTGCAGAAAGTTGCCATTTCAAAGCTCATGGTATGGCTAAGAGAGGAAATCATACAAACAGAAACTCTGAGACTGAAACACACAAGACGAGCCGAGACACAAGTGACGCATGCATCGATTCCACCTCTGATTCTAGAACAGACGCCAATTTTAAAGGCTGGGAAAGTCTTTTGAAACATTAATTCTGCAGCCACAACATCAGCCGCAGTTTTCTGAGAGAAGTCGGCGCAAGCGATCACCAATTATTAACGTTCAATCAAATAGTTTTCTTTTCCCACAATGCTGCCAGTGAGACAGATGTCATTATATAACAGCTGAGTAGATCCTTGTCATTTGATTGGTGCTTTGTGTGTCACATGACATGGATTATTTGTGCCATTTGTGTTGCATTGCATTTAGTGCACAAATTTGGTTCCATACGTTTTGTACCATTGCATGCGGCAAACCCCGCCAATGCACACACTAGTGGCGACGATGTTTAGCCAAAAATTCCGGAGTTTGTTTTGCTGATGGATGATTATTTGAACGAGCTAATTGATGGTAGGGATGGGCTGAGCCGATCAATTCACGTATCGGAAAATACCGATCCAACCCGCAACATTTTCCAATACCAGAGAAGAGCCACTATGAATCCTCTCAACTGCTACTGTTTGCTCTCTGCTTGTTTACTGCAGAGCGTGAGGAGGGGAGGTTTTTGAAGTCGGGTTGTTTGAGAGAGCTCTCTTCCGCAGTGTTCTAGTTGCGGTTCGCGGCAAATTTTCTGCCCAGCTCTCGGATTTAAGTTGCCTGTTCATATTGCAAGGATTTTCCGAAAAATTAACTTAATTGTTGCTGAAAATGTGTGCTAAAAAGTCAGCTACTTCACTGTCCTGAGGCTGTAAAATGCCAGCTCAGCGTGCAGCCGCTGACAATCTGGCAATTGTTCTGAAAGTCCAAATCACGCAAACAACATCAGACACCGATTTCCACATTTGACAGATTCATGTAAAAATACTTATGTGTGATTCAGTGACACTGTAATATATAACTAATGTATTTTTAGATATGGAGCCATCCTGGAGCTGCTAATGAGCTACAGGAGTCAATAAAGAATTACAGAGGAGTCAAAATTTTAAAAAGCTCCAATCATGTTGAAACCACATATATCACATTATTTGTCTGATCATAACGATTCCAAAAAGGTATAATTTGGACTGTCTATGACTGAATGTTCTGTAGTTATGGGGTAAAAACAGCAAAAATGGTGACAGTGAGTTTCAGGTCAGTTTCAGCTTGTACAGGGGTCAAAAGTTAAAGTTCCTTCAATTTTGGTAAAACGTGATACAAATTATTGGATAAGCTAATAGGATTAATAAATGGAATAGTTTGCACCATCTGTCATACTTAGTTATCATGTTATGGAGTAACATATGTCATAGAATCCAGTGGACGTTGACCAAGCATTCAACACAGTCAAAACTATTCCATTCATTAATCCTATTAGCTCAACCAATAATTAGAGTTACCAAAATTGGATCAGCTTTAACTTTTGATGTGGTGTGGGATAGTTTTCAACGTGATTGGAGCTTTTATAAATTTTGACCCCTGTGTAATTCTTTATTGACCCCTGTAGCTCATTAGAGGTCAGCTCCAGGATGGCTCCGTATCTAAAAATAAAAATTAGTTAATTTAGAACATGTGTGCCAAATTCTATGCTTTTATCACAAAATGAACAATTGTTTTGCTCTGCTGCCCCACTATAGTATACAGAGAACGAACAAATCCCCCTGACACGAGTATTTGTGCGCATGCACAGAACACTACTCTTGCGTTATTCTAATACTTTCCCACGAAACTAAAATGTATCAGTTTGCATTTCTAAAATTGTATTCTGTTGCAGAGGAGAATCAGAGGGAAATGTCTGAACTGTAGGTCAGGTTTACTGCATGTTGTACCAGGATGTCTCAGAGGGAAATGTCTGAACTGTAGGTCAGGTTTACTGCATGTTGTACCAGGATGTCCACTGTCACCTACTCTTGCAAAATATTAGCTTCGCTCTGCACAAATTCCATCTGGTTATTCAACGTTTGGGGTCACAATGTATCTAGACATCACAATTTCTAAAAAACTTTTTCAAAAATTTCTCAATTGCTCACAATTTTCTACTTCATTTTTACCACCACTGTCAGGCTGCGATTGGGTATCCGGTATTTTTTTGCACCAAAAGCCGGCATCAGAAATTGGAAATGGGAAACCTCCTTTATACACAACCCGTCTGACATGTTTAATCCATACGGGCTTCAAACAGTTTGCGTGAAAAAGATTTAACTTTAAATTTAACCTTTCAAAGTCACAGATCATGTGGCCAAATAGAAAGGTGACTTTTAAACCACAGTTATATCTTAGCTATTCTAAATATCCCCGTTGGGCCTAATATGGAACCATAAAAATCAAGAGACAGGAAATCAAAGCTCGCTCCTGTAGTGAACCAGAAGGCAGCAGCACCTGGCGCAGAAACCGTCAACAGCATTTACTGACTCCACCTGTGTGATGGTTCCAAAGATATCAAATGGAACTCCTTGAAGAACCAGAACCTGTGTGGATTTTAAAGTAACACCTGCGAGCTGTGTTCGGGTACCTTTAGGATGACAAAACCCGCACCTCCTCACTGTGATCTGAGGCCTCGTCTGGAGCTCTGGTCTCTCTCTGAGAAGAAACACTCAAACATTAGAGCTAATAAGACGTGCACAGAGCGAGAACACAGCCACATCGTTTTCAGAGGCTAATAGTAAGTTCCTTCGGCTGCTCCCTTGTTTCTACTCAGGGTAAATGGTAAATGGACTGCATTTATATAGCGCTTTTCCATCTGCATCAGACGCTCAAAGCGCTTTACAATTATGCGTCACATTCACCCCGATGTCAGGGTGCTGCCATACAAGGCGCTCACTACACACCGGGAGCAATAGAGGATTAAAGGCCTTGCGCAAGGGCCCTGAGTGATTTTCTTCTGGACTCAAGCCCAACACCTTAACCACTAGACCATCACCTCCCCTCACCACAGCAAATCCAAGGTGGGTCTGCATGTTGACTTGGCACAGGTTTTACACTGGATGCCCTTCCTGACGCAACTCCACAATACATGGAGAAATGTGGCAGGGGTGGGGTTTGAACCAGGAACCTTCCGCAGTTAAACAAAGCACACTAAGCCTATCGTTTTGAGAGGATAATGATGCACCAGTTAATAATATAATTATGTGAAATCAACATATGAACCCCATCAGTCTAAATGATCCATTTTTTAAAGGGTTTTTAAAGAAATCAAATAAATGCTTAGAATTTTACACCTTTATTTCTTTAAAATAAGACAAAGGAAAAACTTGGTATCATCAGTAATAAAAGTACAAAAAAAAACTGGATCAGAACACAGAGGAATATACAAGACAGCGGCAGCTCGAGAGAAATTGCAAATGGTTCCATAATCTTTATTAAAGGAAACACGGTTTGGTGAAGAAATATTTCTGATGCTACTTTTTTGTAATGGGTAAGTTATTAAAATTGTTTACTTGGCACTAACAGAACTGCACGCTCTGCAGTTTATACCAACATTCTTGCAAACAATCGCCAATAAATAAGGCACTCTGAAAGGCCCCAAAGCGGGGAAAACACGTCTGTTTGTTGATATTCTGAATAACTGGACCGCAATAAACACATTTTGTAACGTGCATAAATACTCATCTTAAATCACTCTAAGATATTTCTAGTAATAAACAGACATTTATTACTGGAAAGTTAAAAACAGAAGAAAAACCCCACAAATAAGCAGTTAAAGCAAAGCCCTGCTTGTGACTGGAAGCTAAACGCAAACATAGTGTTACTTTGACAACTCTGTTTTTGTGTAAATTGGGCGTACTGATTGGTTCTTCACTCGCTGATGATGAGCTGGACAACACACACTGATGGACGTGTGTCATATAAACAGAGCTAACAAACAAATGACGCAACAAGCACACAAGCAATTAAGGCAGCTCTCCCCAGGGATGCATTGATCCAGCTGGATCGGGATCAGTGCCGATAGTGGATTAATTGCATAGATCAGGTATCAGCCAGATAAAACTGATCCTCTGAACATTTATTACTTGCTGTTATTTATAAAACGCTGGCATCAGTGATTGCTGTGTTTGTGGCTATTGACCCATTAATTGAAGTTCAAGTGTGGCTCGTCATCGCAGATTATGAGTTTATAGAGTAAATGGGATAATTTTTTTCATTGTTTCTTTTGAAAAAGAAAAAAAAAAAAGGAATTATACAATAATCCACAAGACAACAAAGTTAGGATACCATCAACGTCTAAACAGAATTTTTCCCCCCTGCTCATCTCACAACCACCTTATGGGGGAGCAGAACAACTGTTTGGAAACCATCGTTTTAAAAAACAAAATTACCTTAATGATTCTCATTAGTTGCACACACCGAGGTTACAGATGGGGGAGGAAGAGAAAGCACTATTACTGAAATGGTGCACAGCATTGGCCCAAGTTTATGAATGGGATTCAGAGGCAGAAAAGTCAGATCATAGTTCTGATGGGAACATTTGGAGTGTCAGTCAGTGCTCTTTGGCAAATACCAAACCTTTGGCACAACTGTAAGACCAGAAACAGGGTAAAAACAACCTGCAGCACGCCAAGAAGAATCTAACTTCTGTTCACTCGTTGTCACCAACAGTGAGAGGATAGTGTTTGTTAACGATGCGATAATCTGACATGACCAGTCACTTAAAAGTCACTTAAAATTCAGTCTCTCTGGCAGGCTCGGCACGTGAGGCTGGAGGAGTGGGGAAGCATGTCGGTGACCATCAGAGTGTCACAGCGTAATGTACAGGGGCAGACCTTAACGGCAGGGGTGGGTGGGGTCTACATCTCGTGGGCACTAAGATGACGTTCGGAAATACCATTGGCGTGAGCCATTACTGTGTTGTTCTCGTTGAGGCGCCTCACACGGTACATTTCATAGTGGATGCTGCTGGTGATGTCCTTGATGTTCTGCATGTGGGTCCTGAAAAATACACACAGAAAACACCATGTAAGAACCAAAACTGGACAAAATTACCAACTGTGCAATGTGCTTGAAGAAAAAAAAAGACAAATGACCACACAACAGGGACACACCAACAAATTAGCATATTGTTCTGAATAAGGTTGTTTTATTTTTTTCTTGGAAATACATCTAAAAAAATGGGGTTGTCTTATATTCAGGCTCTAGATTTTACATTGTTATATACATCTGTAACAGCAGGTTGCACCAAATTGTGGAAAAATGTGTGTGTCTCTCAGGACAAAAGCAATCCGCCACACTAACTACAGTGTTGAATGGTTGAATGATGGAGAGATGTCGATTGTCGCAAAAAAAAAAAGAAGAGCACCTCAAACGTCAGGTAAATTATCAGCAACTGAGAAGTTATGATATAAGCTTTAAACACACAGTCAGGTGTATGCATCATTGGTGCTCAGGTGTGCAAAAAAACAGATACATAGTAAAAAAACACAGAGGAAAGTGCTTCTCAGGAGGAAATGGAGAGTTTGTAGGAAAAATGCCTCCCTCTGTGTTTTCTCCTTTATTTTATTTATTTTTTAGCAAGTATGAGCACCAGTTATGTGCATGCCTACTCACGGTGCTAAATGCAGGAGTCATCAAGCTACTTTAAAGCAGCCAAGAAATACAGTGCGACAGAGTGAGAAGATCGTGAGCCCAAAATAACTTCTTTAAAAATGTTAACAGCCTGAGAAAAGTCATAAAAGCGATAATGTGTAAATATGTAGTTGAGAGAAGAAATGTAATGGAGATATGATGGCCTAGAGTAGTGGTTCCCAAACTTTATCAGGTCATGCACTGCTGTGTACATCCTGTACATCAGTGTTAGACGTTAGCTCAGGTAAGTGTATTCATGGTGAGGGTGGAGTATGATAAATAGCCCCCAGAGAGTCAAGAATGTAAGAACACAAGGGTAACAAATTTAAGGTTTGGAAAAATGTGATTCAAGTTCATTTAGAACTCCACGGGTTGGTGCCCAATTAACACTCATGTAATTCCTGTTCAGCAATTTGTTGGAAAAAGGATTTTTCTGAAACGATGAATGACATCTGATTGATGATGATGTATACATTTGACTAAGGTTGTGAAAAAGTGAACTTTTATATACCTTTAGTACTCAGTTAATCAGTACACAATTCATGCAATAAAGTGCAATATTAGGTAATTTATTTGCTGAAGGGCTGAAAAAAGTAGGCAGTGGAAACAAAAATGGTGCACTGATCACAAAACTAGAACATCTTAGTATCTTCAGTTTCACTTCCATTCACTGAAGGAGACAAAAAATAAATAAAAAAAATTGACTGACCTGATGAGAAGATCCCGTAAATAGGCAAACTCACAGTGGGCAATATTTTCAACTGGAAAGAAAGAAGTTATCAGTTATAAGCAAGAAATGAATGTGAGACGAAATAAGAAAAAAAAATAAATGGCAAGAATCTTCATTTTGATTTGGCACTCGTGAGTTCCCACCATTGTCCACTAGGTGGAGTCAGTGATTTCAGACACAGATGTGTCTTGCAGCTTTGTGTCACCAACCAAATCGTCTCATAAACATTCTAAACAGAATTACAGCATCATGAAAAATTCTGACAAACCATGTGTGTGAGCACAAACCAAACACAAACAGTTTATCTATTTGGTTCAGTGCGTTCACTATTTTTGTTCCATCTCTTATTCTATTTACTCATCATCTTCAAAAACTGGAGACATGATTCTTTTCTGATATGAGAAAAAAAAAATCCAGAAATTCAAAGGTTATATTTTGTTCCTTTAACCACAAATCCACGTTTGCAAAAGTCTTTAAGAGGATCATTTTCAAAACAACATTGCATTTCAATGTGGAAAACAAAAATAACTTATGCCAAGGTTGGACTTTTATCTGATTATTCCAAAACTTAACAAATCCTTTGTGTAACCTAATGAAAATGATGACTGTTAGAAATATATCATAAAACAGCAAACAACAGACATTGAAGTGCAGCTGTGAACAAACTGTTTGGAACTCACAAATTTTTAAAACTACAAAATCAAGCTGAGGTTCTTTTCACACTGGAACTACATGTACAGATTCAGGAAATCAACTATCGGGAAGGAGAGGAGCTGCAGATTGTGATGGGAATTGGTTATTGGTTTATCACTGGCGATACCACGATCAATTCTGCATATTAGTCCAATTCTTTATCAATTCCCTTATTGATGCCTGCTCAGTTTTCTGTGTGGAGGCCTCCACAGTTTTTCAAAGTCAATCCAGCTGTTTCCCTTGCTGCTAGGTGCAAATTTTCAGGTTATGATGCCAGAGGTGACATCATGACGCAAACATTTTTTGCAACGTGTCGGAATAAAATATCTGAGGTATACTATTCCGATGGATTGAGAAACTTGGACCTGGTTTTCTATCCCTAGCTGCAGGTGAGAAAGGAGGGAAGGGGCTGAGGTGAGGACGGATGAGTGTTCATTGTACCTTCAATGGTCCCCCACTTGGTTTTCCTGCCCAACAGCCTCCGGCCATTGACCTGGTACTCCTGGTCGCTGCCAACCACAGCAAAAGGGATCATCTCCTGCTCAAAGGTCAAGAAAGAGTGGAATCAGAATCGGATTACAAGGATGGAAGTCTTGTTAGGGTAAAGAGATTCCTCTCACCCTGATCTTCTCATTGATCATTCTGTCCTCCGAGTCTTCATCGAATTCCTTCTGTGGGTAGACGTCGATCCCGTTGGCTCGCAGCTCTTCCCTGATCTGCTCAGTGAACACATATAGAAATACAGGATGAAAACATTTAGCTGCAATAAACAGGAATATGCCCCTAAACGTTCTTTTTAGTTCCAGTCAGGTCCATAAGTAATAGAACAGTGACATTTTTTTGTAATTTTGCCTTTCTGTATCACCACAATGGAGTTGAAATTTAACTTTTTCATAGTCCCTCTATTTTCGGGGACCACAAGTAATTGGACAAACAATGAGGTTTATCACCTCTAGGAGTAAACCATCACCTGTAGGGGAGTTGATAAAGTGGTTAAGCATTGGGCTTCAGACCAGAAGCTCCTCGGTTAAATCGCTAAGGGCCCTTGGGCAAGGTCCTTAATCCCCTAGTGGATCCCGGTGTGTAGTGAGCGTATTGCATGGCAGCACCCTGACATCTGTGTGTGAGTGCGTCTGTGTGAATGGGTGAATGTGAGTCATAACTGTAAAGTGCTACATTATGAATGAATGAATTGAATTTGAATTTATTTGGCACACAAACTCAACAGTAACAAAAAACTGATACACAAGACCATTACACAGTGACATGTGTGACCAAAAGGGGGTGAGCAGAAGCAAAGCGTATAAACGTCCACCCCTTATATACATACAAACATACATATATACTCATTACCAACCCCCAGAGCATGCACACAGGCGACAGTGGTAAGGAAAAACTCCCTCCGATGTATTGAGGAAGAAACCTCAAGCAGACCAGACTCTAAGGGGTGACCCTCTGCTTGGGCCATGCTACAAACACATTTAACACAACAGAAACTCAAGTCTCGTCATCATAAACATCTCTAGTGTAGATAAATACATATATACATATATACACATACCTACACACACACATACCTACATACATATGCAATGCGTGTGATTTTATACTACATATTTACAAGATAGAAAAACAAAGTGCACACAACTAAACAATGATTAACAAAACACCCTAACCCTCAACACCCTTTTTCCTCCCTATACCTAGAAAAAACCATGTACCTATACCGCTGCTTAAACTGGTTCATGCTTGGACATTGCTTGAGCTCCACCCTCTGTCTGTTCCACATCCTCACTCCACAAACAGAAATACAAAAACCTTTTAATGTTGTACGTGCCCACTGATGTTTTAAGTTAAACCCCCTCACCCTCCTCAGATTATAATCCCCTACTCTATTAAAGAACATGTTTTTAATATTTCCAGGAAGTAAATTGTTTATTGCTTTATACACGATTTGTACTGATTGAAAATGAACCAGATCAGTAAATTTTAAAATTTTGATTTTAAGAATAGTGAATTTGTGTGGTCTCTATAACCAGTATTATAAATTATTCTTATAGCTCTTTTCTGCAGTATGAATAATGGTTGTGTTGTACATTTAGAATTATTGCCCCAGACCTCTGCACAATAGTGTAAATATAGTAAGATCAGTGAGCAATAGAGAATGCGGAGTGAGTTGTGGTCCAGAATGTATTTAACTTTGTTCAGAACTGAAATGCTTCTTGACAGTTTGCTCTGTATATGTTTTATATGAGACTTCCAGTTTATTTTATCATCAATTATCACCCCAAGAAACTTAGTTTCATATACTCTTTCAATATCCACCTCCTGTACTTGTATGTCTTTATTACAATTGCCAAATAACATATTTTGTTTTACTTAAGTTTAATGATAATTTGTTCCTGTCAAACCACATTTTCAGCTTTCCCATTTCTGTAGTGATGTTCCTTAGTAGTTTCTGCAAATCCCCCCAGAACAAAAAATACTTGTCATCCGCAAATAATACACCACAAGCAATGTCCAAGCATGATGATGTATATTACCCCAACTTCACAAATTGTTTTTTTTTTACTTAAATAACTTCTCACCCAGTGCAACACTAATCCCCTGATCCCATACCGTTCAAGTTTATTGATTAATATATCATGAGTGATTGTGTCGAAAGCTTTTTTAAGGTCTATGAATATTCCAACTGAATGTAATTTATGATCTATGGCATTTGTGATCTCAACTGATTCTATTAATGCCAGTGATGTTGAACTATTTGCTCTAAATCCATACTGACTGTCAAGTAATTTATGTTTGTTTATGAATTTATCTAATCTATTGTTGAATAATTTTTCTAATATTTTGGAAAATTGTGGAAGCAAAGAAACAGGCCTATAATTTGTGAAGTGGTGTCTATCCCCAGTCTTATACAGCGGTACAACTTTCATTTCATTGGGAAATTTACCGGTTTGAAATGACAAATTACAAATATATATCTGCCAGATTGGATTTTAAAGTTTTATTGTTGGTTTAAAAATTTGTTCATGGACTGGCACCTTCCTACTTGGCGGACTTGGTTAAGCCCTACGTACCTGCGAGGCCTTTGCGTTCGCAGGGCGCAGGGCTTCTGTGTGTTCCGAGGATGAACAAAAACTCTGTGGGGTATAGAGCCTTCTCCTACCGTGGTCCGGCTCTTTGGAATGATCTACCTGCTGTTATTCGGCAGTCTGACACGGTGGAGATTTTTAAATCAAGACTGAAGACCCACTTTTTTAGACTGTCTTATCATTAATTTTTTAATCTGTTTGTGTTTGCTTTGTAATTTATTTTTATTCTACTGTGTTTTATCTTTTAACTGTGCTTTTCTTGCTTTTAATTTTGAATTTAGATTAATTTGTGTTGTTGTGAATCATGTGAAGCGCCTTGGGGCGACTTTGTGATTTGGCGCTATATAAATTAATAAATTGAAATTGATCTATTATTTATTTTTCTTCCACTGCTGTGAGGAACACTGAACAGGGATTCCTCTCTATAAGATTATCATTCCAGTCCTCAGATAACAATTAATCAAGTTAGGTCCAACATTTACAAAAAAATTATTAAAGCCATTAACCACCTCATCCATATTCTCCTTTCTGATATTGTTATCAATGAAATATTGAGGATAGCTCTGCTGTTTTGTACCATTTTTAATAATGCTATTTAATATATCCCATATTCCTTTGATATTATTTTATTATATAATATCTTACTATAGTATTCCTTCCTACATACCCTTATAATATTATGTTTTTTTTATATTTCTTATATCTATTTTCTGCCTCCTTAGTCCTTAGTTTTATGAATTCTTTATATAGAGTATTTTTCTTTTTACATGCATTTTGTAATCCTTTCGTCAACCATGGCTGATCTTTGAATTTTTGTTTTCCACCGTATTGTTTTATTGGACAATTTTTTCATATAGTGATGTAAATATTTAAAAAAAAAAGCTCCGTATGCTCTATCAACATCACCTTCACTGTATACCTCTTCCCAGTTTTGCACCCATAAATCATACTTCAGTGTATTCATCTTTTCTCTGTTCGCTCTCGCCTGTATTTTAGTTTTTCCTCTGGCTGATTCCTCCAGTGGTTTCTATTATAAACAATGAAAACTGGTAAGTGGTCACTGATGTCAATGATTAGTAATCTACTCACTGTATTGTTTTCAATATCACTGGTGAATATATTATCGATTAAGGTGGCACAATGGGATGTAATTCTACTTGGCCTAGTGATTTTTGGATATAAACTCATGCTGTACATTGTATTGATAAATTCATCTGTTATTTTATGCCTGTTTGGATTAAGCAGATCAATATTTAAGTCACCACGAAGACAACTGATTGATAGGTTTTTGAGAACATTTCTCCCATTATAAATGCAGTACATTTACCATTTTACTTTTACAACAGTTTTCTTTCGGCAAGCCAGGGGACGGATACATGAACATTTCCACATCACGGACTATGTCTTGAACTTAATCTACATTCTTCATTAAGAAATACCTACATATATCCACATATGGCATTACCTTCTGTTTGAAGAAGTCTCTCTCTTCCAGGGTGAGGGTATCTGCTTTGGCGATGACGGGAACAATGTTGACCACTTTACTGAGACGTCTCATGAATTCTACATCAAGAGGCCGCAGACTGAAAGTGACAAAATGATCGATCAAGCAAAAGGGAGAGAGTGCAGGAGAGTAGATATTAAAACAGAAAATAAGTGCTCCATAAAAGTCTGCCACCAGAGGGCAGAGTTTTCCAACAATTCTGCTGTATTCATGACCTCAAAATACTTTTCGACTGTGGGCAGCTTGGAGTCGCCAGGTTTATGGCATTTGTCAGCATCAATCAATGAACAGTTGAAAGAACTTGTGGAGTGTTTTCTGCACCATTACAAAAGCCTGTGGTTATGGCAACCGATTCTGATCCAGCCCACTTCTTCTACAGAGAAGGGACTTTGTCGACTGTTGTGTAGCCATATGAGAATAAACAGACAAGAGTGAATAAATGAACGTTTGCACACCCACACACAGCCTCTCTTTGTCTCTTAGCTCTGCTCCCATTTGGCTTTTTAAGGTAAACGTGGAACAGCTGTTGGCCGCTTCATGTGACATCTGCAAGCAATGGATCATATGAAATGCTGCAGGATCGTTCAATGCAGACGTTTCACACCAGCTTCATGCTCGACTCCATGCAGGCTATGACAAGAGAGAAACATGGACGTGCATCTTTGTGTGCAACACTCGTATCCCATTTTGTGTTTTCATTGGACACAAATGCCGACCCGGAAGTGAGGGTACCAGCAGGAGGTGTAAGTTTTTCCGGGGATGACCCAGACCAATTAACATAACAGGGCGTGTCTATACATCTGCTGCTCCCCAATGACAGCCCCCAAGGCCAACGAACATAAAGGGGCGTGTCTGTACGCTCATTGTTGTCAGCTCCCAGTGGGCATTATTCTGTTCATAAGATGTTTTAAAAGCATCTATGCCCATTTTTAAACAGACACTGAAACAGATTCAAAAGTAGGTTTTTCCACCATGTACAACCCCTGGCAAAATTTATGGAATCACCGGCCTCGGAGGATGTTCATTCAGTTGTTTAATTTTGTAGAAAAAAAGCAGATCACAGACATGACACAAAACTAAAGTCATTTCAAATGGCAACTTTCTGGCTTTAAGAAACACTATAAGAAATCAGGAAAAAAAAATTGTGGCAGACCAAGCAGAGGGAAAAAAATATGGAATCACTCAATTCTGAGGAAAAAATTATGGAATCATGAAAAACAAAAGAACGCTCCAACACATCACTAGTATTTTGTTGCACCACCTCTGGCTTTTATAACAGCTTGCAGTCTCTGAGGCATTGACTTAATGAGTGACAAACAGTACTCTTCATCAGTCTGGCTCCAACTTTCTCTGATTGCTGTTGCCAGATTAGCTTTGCAGGTTGGAGCCTTGTCATGGACCATTTTCTTCAACTTCCACCAAAGATTTTCAATTGGATTAAGATCCGGACTATTTGCAGGCCATGACATTGACCCTATGTGTCTTTTTGCAAGGAATGTTTTCACAGTTTTCGCTCTATGACAAGATGCATTATCATCTTGAAAAATGACTTCATCATCCCCAAACATCCTTTCAATTGATGGGATAAGAAAAGTGTCCAAAATATCAATGCAAGCTTGTGCATTTGTTGATGATGTAATGACAGCCATCTCCCCAGTGCCTTTACCTGACATGCAGCCCCATATCATCAATGACTGTGGAAATTTACATGTTCTCTTCAGGCAGTCATCTTTATAAATCTCACTGGAACGGCACCAAACAAAAGTTCCAGCATCATCACCTTGCCCAATGCAGATTTGAGATTCATCACTGAATATGACTTTCATCCAGTCATCCACAGTCCACGATTGCTTTTCCTCAGCCCATTGTAACCTTGTTTTTTTCTGTTTAGGTGTTAATGATGGCTTTCGTTTAGCTTTTCTGTATGTAAATCCCATTTCCTTTAGGCGGTTTCTTACAGTTCGGTCACAGACGTTGACACCAGTTTCCTCCCATTCGTTCCTCATTTGTTTTGCTGTGCATTTTCGATTTTTGAGACATATTGCTTTAAGTTTTCTGTCTTGACACTTTGATGTCTTCCTTGGTCTACCAGTATGTTTGCCTTTAACAACCTACCCATGTTGTTTGTATTTGGTCCAGAGTTTAGACACAGCTGACTGTGAACAACCAACATCTTTTGCAACATTGCGTGATGATTTACCCTCTTTTAAGAGTTTGATAATCCTCTCCTTTGTTTCAATTGACATCTCTCATGTTAGAGCCATGATTCATGTCAGTCCACTTGGTGCAACAGCTCTCCAAGGTGTGATCACTCGTTTTTAGATGCAGCCTAAAGAGCAGATCTGATTTGATGCAGGTGTTAGTTTTGGGGATGAAAATTTACAGGGTGATTCCATAATTTTTTCCTCAGAATTGAGTGAGTCCATATTTTTTCCCCTCTGCTTGGTCTAAAAAAGTAACCGTTACTGACTGCCACAATTTTTTTTCTTAAAGCCAGAAAGTTGCCATTTGAAATGACTTTAGTTTTGTGTCATGTCTGCGATCTGCTTTTTTTCTACAAAATTAAACAACTGAATGAACATCCTCCAAGGCCGGTGATTCCATAATTTTTGCCAGGGGTTGTATATGTAGACAATTAAACATTCACACTTAAACATTTTTTAACTGTGACTTTCAATTGTGATATTTTTCATCCACTGCAATGTGCAAATTATAGCATATCATAATTCTGTAGCCTAACTAGTAAGCCATATATATATATATATATATATATATATATATATATATATATATATATATATATATATATATGGATGTAGCTTGTGTGCCTGGGGGGTATAAATGCAGCCTCAACAACACAGTCACAGATCCTACCAAACAAAACAAAAACAAAATAAAAATAAAAGCAAAATGATATATGAGTGCTTGTTATTTTGCACTTATCTTGTTATCTAGTGCTTGTCTTTTTCCATTTCTGATTCGAGCAAAAATAAATAATAAAAAAAAAATGATTAAAACTAGCATAAATTGAAAAATGGGTCATTTAAGTGTTTTGGTTTTGGAAATGAATATTGAAAAAATAAGTGGTTTTTTTTTTTTTTTTCATTTTGGGCTTCATATTGAAAAACTAATGAGACACTGGCAAGGCCAGATGTGGGATCCAAGTAACTCGAGAGAAGCTACTGATGTGGCGTTTGGCGAGAGCAGCCCATGCTGCAGGGCGTGTTTGTGAATGTAGACTGGTGTTCTGGTCATGTTAAAATGTGCTGAGTGGAAATGTGTGTGGACATGTTTGTGCAATATAAGCATAAAGAAAGAAGACAAATCCACTTCCAATCAATTAGCAATGACATTAATAATGGTTGTCTGCAAATTTGTGTGTGCATTAGTTACAGTGTTGTGAATGCTGCAGAGCCACAAAAGTTTCTGATTAAACCCCCAGTGCACGCTCCCAGGCCTGAACAGACTTTATGGAGGACATCTGACACAACATGGATTACATTTCTGTTTACTGTGGAAAAATCAAAGGTGGGTCGCTGTTTTCACTTCCGAGGACACGAGCCTAAATATCTCTAATCGTACGCCTGACTGTGAAAATAAATAAAAGCTGCAAACTGAGCTATCTATATGTAATTTACAGACTGTATACATAAACCGGACAAACCCTCCGTGACGTCATCCATAGATTTTCTGAAGAGTGTCTGAAACTTACTACTTAGTGCTTACTCTGCTTAAAGGGAAACAGAAACGCTTTTTGAGAATTTCTGCATTCCTTGGTAAAAATTAAGCGGTATTCATACACTTGCAGAATGTTTGAGTGCATTGTAGATAAAATTATTTGAATCAAATCTGCCGCTAAATTGACATGTAAATCGCCACTGGCTGAAGTCAGTGGAGGGCACTTCCGGTTGACATCACTGGGGATTAGTGCAGTCGAACTCCAACATGGCTGCACAAACACAAACAGAAGGCAAGCGATTCCAAACGTGTTTTCACTTGTTGATCCCGAAGCCATGTTGTTGGTGCCCAAAGAGGTTATATATAAGAACCAGAGTCCACACTCGCACTGAGCCGTGTCCTCGCAAGGAGGTGTGGTCGCCATTTTAATTTTGGGCTGTTTACTGAACTCACTCATTGATGTTCTATTAGTCTTGTCAAGAAACAGGTGGAATATGCCGGAAAGCTGCGCTTGTTGGCAAAACCACAAACAGAGGAACAAGGGAGACAATATTTCCTTCCATAAGCAAGTGGTTTTGGTTCTTCTTTTCACTTTGTCTGTGACATTTGGTTGATAAACAGGTTTATGTTTCCTGGCCATGCCTGTGTCGTCCGAGGACACAGACGACACTTAAACACACCACTGACTTCATGAATGAAACTCGGTCAATAAAGGATAATTGTGTAAAAATATAATATATATAAATGGTTCATAATGGTTTTGGAGCTGCGCTATGCTGAAAACAGCTGCAGCAGCAGAACGTCTCAGCAGCGCAGCTTAACAGAGCAGATCCGTGTAACTTTCAACACTAATATTTTGGAATGTGTGCGTGTCAGAGTAAGTCTAATACTTTCCTGACATGATTTAATGTTAATTAATTTTACTGGCTCGATATCCACGCCAGAATGGCATTTTAACATGTATTTTGCGAGTGTTTTTCTGAGTGTGTTCAGTCGCAAATCCCCACTGAAAATACATTAACATCCGAGAGCGTCATCAATATTTTGCTTGGTTAGGAGAAGTCATGTCGTTGTCCATGAAGGGACGTTCGTGTTTAGTGGGCAGCATTGGGAGTGCGGACTCCAGTAGTCATATATAACCTCTTTGTTGGTGCCTCTGACAGGGAATCTCAGAATGAGGCTCATCTTCCCCCCCAACCAGTGACGTCACCCACCTGACCTGAATAAATGGCGGCAGCCAGTTGATGTCAAAGCCTCTCAAACCATAACTAAAACAAGGTTTTCGGTAGATGTTTTATGGTCTTTAGTGTTTCTTGAACTATCAAAAGAATGCATTTTTTGTGTTTATTCATGCTATAAATAATCCGTGGGCATTTCTTTTCCCCTTTAAGCCCCTCCCAACACATAAATGGATAAACAGGTGATGCATGGAGGAGTCCCTATGTAACCTGGGAGCAACAAATGAAGTCTGAACATCTCTGATTTACCAAATAACACTCTTATTCCATAGAGTGCCATTCTACTACGATTGCCCACAATCCAAAAACAGGATGAAACTGCTTAATTCAGCTTTCTCCCTAACAGGTTGTCTTATAAAGTGCAGACCTGGCAATTGGCTGCCTTATAAAGTGCAGACCTGGCAATGACCTGATGGTCGTAACTACTACGTATACCAAGCTTGTTCAAGATTAACAAAGATAGATCAAAACATGCTTCAGAACATGCCCTCATTTGCCCCCATTTCTGATTAAATGGGAAGGAATAACGATCTGTGGAACAGCCCCATAAGCAAATGCTAACAGGCTAACCTTGTTGTGGGTGTTTAAAGTATATATTTTGCAGACTGACCGAAAGTTGCCATGATGGATGATGATGTAATATACAAGAGTGTTCAAACATTTAATTGCATTGCACATTAACCTCACATATGATCATCTGTTCAGTCGCTTAAAGAAGCAGTTTACTCACATTTTGCACTTGTTGCAACAACATTAATTAGCTCATAGCAGTGTTTGTGTTAATTATGCTTAAAAATGTGTAATTGCACTGTACATAAACCTCACACATGATCGCTTGTTCAGTGGCTTAATGAAATAGTTTATTCACATTTTGTGCCTCGTATAGTAACAATTAGTTTGTTAACTGTGCTGCTTAACATAAATAATGCACTGATTAAATTCATTTTTGCTTAATTCATTTTGCTTCTTGTTGTATAAAGTGGGAATGCAACTTATATACTTTTTTAAACTCTTAAAGAGGCATTTTTGGACAGGTGAGACTTATACTCTGGAAAACATGGTATATGTTCAAAAGTAATAAACGCTAACTTATGAATATGTGATTTAGGTAAGAACTGCTCAAAAGCATCTAGAGATTACTATTTACATATGATCTAATATTTCAAAATATTTATGTTTTAGTTGTGTTGGGAGCTTCAAAAAGAAAGAAAAATGTTGCAAAGTTTTGTGCACCTTTGTGTAGATGTGTAGGAGTTATATGTGCACTCACCAGTGTCCAGTTGGAGGGATGAAGTATATGCAGCAGTGGACTCTGGAGTCTGGAATCCTCTTTTTCCTGTTAATGTTAATTTCCTCCTGCAGGTACACCTCGTACTGGTCATTAATGAACTTCATGATGGGTTGCCAACTAGACCACAATGTAGAAATGATGAGACAGAAGATGAAAGACCAGAGAAGGAAGATGAAAAGAAAAAAAGACAGATGCATTAGCAGGAAGTCGAGAAAGGAAAAGGTGGGACTTGGGGAATGAGACAAAGGAAGAGATAATGATGTGTAGTAAAAAAACAAAAAACAAAAAACAAAAAAAACAGGGACAGGAAAAGTAAGACAACAGGAAAACTGTAGGCAAAACACAGATAGGAATGTGGCAATGCAAGCTTCAGTGCTGATGTAAATATTACAGTGATAGTTGAACTACAACGTACCAGTTCTCATTGTTGATCTGGTCTCCGAAGCCTGGCGTGTCGATAACCGTCAGCTTCATTCTCACTCCCTTCTCCTCGATGTCTGAACACAAAAACACAAACGACAGTCAGCATCCAATAAATAAATGAATAAATAAAACGTCCATATAAACAGCAGAGCTACGGCTTTCTTCAAATGTACAAATCCAAATCAGAAAATGTTGGGATGATTTGTAAAATAACTTAAATTTTCATAATCCATCGCATGTTTGGCCAAATTACAAAAGCTAAAGATTCTTCATGTTCCATTCTGCTGCAATTTAAAAATGTAAAAAGCTTAATCATAGCTGACAAATAACATGCAAGTAAGGGAGAGACATCACAAAACATGCAAGGAATTTGTTTTGTTTGGCCGACCTACACCCACAGAGACATACAGGAATCAGGGTGCTTAAGGTGGCTCCTACCATGACTGATGGACTTGATCTCGACCGTTTTGGGGATCTTCTCCTGGGCCATGGCCAGCACAGATTTACGGCTGACTTTAGACTTGAACAGTGTGTTCATCAGAGTTGACTTACCCAGGCCACTCTGTCCTGTAAGCAAAATAAAAAAAACATGTCAGACAGATAAACAGTAAGCTAGAAGCACATGTATACACACACACACACACACACACACACACACACACACACACACACACACACACACACACACACACACACACACACACACACACACACACACACACACACACACACACACACGTTACATCGATAACAAATCTCATGTCCAGAGATACCATTGGAGGTAGTGAAGAACAAACATTCACCACACTATAAAATACAACATTGTCAGAAATCCAAACAGGATTCAAGGAGTCTCTTCCAGAGCAGTTTGTAAGAACTGAAGCAGTGACGAGCTGCAGGACTCTGCCTGCACAAACACCGCCGGAAAACCCATCGCTTCACACGACTACAACCAAAACAAGCCATCAAGCAGGAACATCGGCTCCAAAACACAGTCTTCTGAACGTGAGACACTCACGGATTAGTGGATGGAGAGAAAACAGACAAGTACTTCCATACCTAATTAATCACGCAAGTCTTTCTGTAGAGAAAATAAAACGGATAAAGTTTCCCAAAAATAAGGAAGTGCTCTCTTAGATTTCTACAAGTATAAATCTTTTATTTTCTTTACATTTTGGACTGTTATTGTGAGTAAGGAAGTGCCTGTTTAAAAAAATATAAAATAAAAAACAGTATATTATTCGTAGATGAAAGAACGGGCAGAACAGCATTCCATCCAAAAAAAAAAAAGCTACCATAGGGAAAAATAATGGAATTTTTTTATATGTCACTTAAATTATCTGCAACTTTCACACATTAATACACTGGATGATTACTAGATGCCCACTTTACACTGGCCTGTAAAAAACTAAGGTATTCCTGGCAGCACAGCAGCTTTGTAGTGAGTGGTAGTACTATCTTAACTGGTATACTGATTCAAAACAGATATTCAGTTCACAATTTGTTAATGCTGTCACATCAGTTCAAAGTGATGAAGTCTATTTAAACACTTGTTGAAGGCATTTTGTTGTTTTTTTTTACCCTGGGGCACTGCCACATGCGAAAGAACTGTGGGAAATCAAATGACGCAGAGTCTTTCTGACAGACTGCCGTGCACCACTGCCTCATAAAAGTGTGTGGTCCCTGCTACACAATGGGGTTGAATCATGACAAAATGGAAAAGAACAGAGGAGTTCAATGGTTGTATCCAAAAACATGGATTTGAATATTTATGCTATGCTAACAGGCTGAAAAAGCCACACATCTTTTGTGCTTTTTCTATGTTACATTTTCTGGTACTGTATGTGACGCTGTCTCCCCAGTGGCAAATAAAAGGTGAGCTCGACATGCTGCATCACGGTAGTAAAACCATAAGGTCCCATTTGAATGACTATATATATATATATATATATATATATATATATATATATATATATATATATATTATACACAGCAGTGTTGAGAATAATAGTGGCGCTATGTGACTAAAAAGATTAATCCAGGTTTTGAGTATATTTCTTATTGTTACATGGGAAACAAGGTACCAGTAGATTCAGTAGATTCTCAATTTTGAGTTTGTCAATTTTGTGGAACAAACAGTTGTGAATCAGGTGTCCACTATTTAAGGATGAAGCCAGCACCTGTTGAAAGCAGGCAAAGGCGCACCCACTGATCAGCTCCAGGATGATCAGAGACAGTCTGCAGTTACCTGTAAGTGCTGTGACAGTTAAAACACGCCTGTGTGAAGCTAATTTATTTGCAAGAATCCCTGCAAAGTCCCTCTGTTAAATAAAAGACGTGCAGAAGAGGTTACAATTTGCCAAAGAACACATCAAGTGGCCTAAAGAGAAATGGAGGAATATTTTGTGGATTGATGAGAGTAAAATTGTTCTTTTTGGGTCCAAGGGCCGCAGACAGTTTGTGAGAAGACCCCCAAACTCTGAATTCAAGCCACAGTTCACAGTAAAGACAGCGAAGCATGGTGGTGCAAGCATCATGATATGGGCATGTTTCTCCTACTATGGTGTTGGGCCTATATATCGCATACCAGGTATCATGGATCAGTTTGGATATGTCAAAATACTCGAAGAGGTCATGTTGCCTTATGCTGAAGAGGACATGCCCTTGAAATGGGTGTTTCAACAAGACAATGACCCCAAGCACACTAGTAAATGAGCAAAATCTTGGTTCCAAACCAACAAAATGAATGCCTCGCAGATGTGAAGAAATCATGAAAAACTGTGGTTATACAACTAAATACAGGATTGCTAAAATAAGCAGTTTGAACATAACAGTTTTGAGTTTGTAGCGTCAACATCAGATGCTACTGGGGACACCTGATTTGTTCCACAAACTTGACGAACTCACTGAATGAATGCCACACTGCTATTATTGTGAACACCCCCTTTTCTACTTTTTTTTTTTTTTTACTAATAGCCCAATTTCATAGCCTTAAGAGTGTGCATATCATGAATACTTGGTCTTGTTAGATTTGTGTGAATCTACTGAATCTACTGGTACCTTGTTTCCCATGTAACAATAAGAAATATACTCAAAACCGGGATTCATCTTTTTAGTCACATAGCACTACTATTATTCTGAACACTACTGTATGGTATATGCTCTAGGACAGCCGGACTAAAGTGGGATTTGCCAAGCTTGCTCTGGGATCATGTCGTCATACTTCACTATGTTCATGCGCTGACAGTGTCATCTCACTGTGCCATTCAATGCATCTGCAACAGTGAGGATGTCAAACAATCTTCTTTCTCTGTGGCACCTTCTTGCCAAGAGAATCTGCCAGGTGCTCTGATGTCCAGATACAAAATGCACAAAGCCGCCCTGTCCTTTTCTTCAGTCTGACTTTGGCTAAATGAACAACCACGCTGCATGTTTCTGTGTCGGAAACTGTGCTCTCTCTCTGTCCTGGTGCTGAATTCACTCCCCAAGTCGGAGCTTTGGCCAATCAGAAGCCCAGTCTGATTCATCAGACAACCACAGGATATGAATGCATGAGTACCATAAATGTAAAAAACAAGTACAGGACAAAAACGATAAACAAATGTGCAGCCACCAGGAAAGCTCTCTCGCCTGATGCCCACTCACAGCTTTGAGCATGTGTGATGGCGGACAGCAGGAGTCGCTGTGCATGTGGTAGTCAACAGGTCTCACTCCCCTGAGAGCCAAAGGATTCTCTGGCCACTCTGGTTTTTAGCTGACTGGTCAGCGCGTCCGCCTTCCACGATGGAGAACTTAAGTTTACATCTCGAGGGGTGCAAAGGGGAAGAGTCAAACACACAAGACAACACAGAACAAGCCGCTACACGTGAACAAAACGTTTTGATGAACTCGGTGGACATCAACTAACCGACAATTGGATATCTGAAATTCGTATCAGTTCCTCTTATGTTTCCTTTAGCCGTCATGGTGTGACAGGTGCTTAATGAAGGAAGCCACCAAGACACCCATGACAGCTCTGAAAGTATTACAGGCTTCTGCGGATGTGAGTGGAAAAAGTGGGACTGGTGCATCCCCATGCACAGCTTCATGTTGGAGTGAAACAGAAAGATTGTAAAACAAAAGAACAAATTAAATCTCGGCTTGGATTTCCCAAGTGCCTGCATGCAAACTGCAGCTGAAATTTTGCATGAAAGTTCAGTAAGGTATATCTTATGTATTATATTCCAATTCTAAGGTGGAACTACGCTAGTATACTAAGGTATATCTAAAAAGGAAGAGTAAAACAGAAGAGTAGAAGAGAGTAGAGTAGAGCCACTTAGGTGCCTGGTCTTGAGAACCAGGGATTAAGAAAATCTTCCTCTATATCACTTCATCATGAAGCTGTACAACTGGTGATGCAACAGACAAAAGTTACACAATGCATAGCTTCTCCAACCACAACCACAGAAACTCATAACTCTTTCCTTCTTGTCTGGGTGTCTTGGTGGCTTCCCTCACTAGTCTCCTTTTGGCATGGTCACTCAGTTTTTGAGAACTGCATACTTGGCACAGATTTACCATATAGTACCTCACTGTTTGTATTTCTTTGTGGCTGATATAAATGAAGTCCAATATGTATTCCATGACTTTGATGTTCATGTATCCATCTCCTGATTGGTCTCAAGAAAATCAACTACAAAAGTGACCATTTAATCCTTATAATTAGAATAAACTGCCCCATAACAACTTTTTTGGGAATGTCTTGTAGGCCTTAAAAGCAGGAATGATATATACTAAAGGAAATGAATCTGACAACACAAACATGAAATATTTTGGGTTCATACCAACTGCAATGAAACAGATGTCAAAGTAAATGTAAGGATCACTGCTGTTTTGTTTTTAAATTATTATTATTGTTTGCATTTTCCATAACATTCCAACTTTTTCTGATTTGGGGGTGTAAATGCAACAACCAGAAAGCAGAAACACAGTAAAATGCCTACATCATGGCTCAAAATGTTCTTAATGTTTCCGACTCCACCCCATCACACATCCAAAATAAATAAATAAAAAAAAACTAGAGGGCCACTCAACAATCCCAAAACATTTGTAATTGCTCTCGTTTAAAAGGCTGGAACTAAATTCAACTGAAAACAAAAACTCACATCTTTGTTCAATTTAGGAGGCTTCCACTAATTGTACTCCAGAGAGTCCGCCTTGAAGCATGCTTTAATTTATGATGGACTGAAGACAAACCAGGAGAGGAATGAAGGCGTATTGGTTTTACAGTGGCAGTGCACGTGTAATTAGCTGCTGCTTTAAGAAAGAGACTGTGTCTACTGCATGATTACCCATGAAAATGAGTCCAAGGCCTTCATTTTCTGTGAAGTCCCGATTAAAGACAAAACAGAACCATGACTGAATAACAGGAAAGGTGCCCTAACAGTGGGTTGAGGACGGTTCAGGATAAGCACAAATTAATATGCGTGGTTGATACTAGCGTGTAAATGTCAAGCCCTGGTCACACAGCACTAAAAAAGAACAATGAAGAACACCAAACAACAAGAAATGTGGACTTTCGCTGACTTTCTGAGGCATCATTTAACCTTTGTTCAGCTTCGTTCCTGCAGCTGGAGCTTCGTCAGAATTTTAAACTGTTGAAAAATCTGAATGAATACCAACGACAAAATCAATTCGCCTGTATTTCGTTTCACTTTCGTTCTTGACGGTTTCATCGTTTGGTTAGTTTTTCCTAAGGTTAGCATTTTGTTTAACTTTCATCCCACTTCATTCAACCTCTCAAGTCTAACGTATCGGACGAAGGATGATGAACGCAACAATATCTAAATTAATTGATAATTAAAGCTTCCACAAGCTGAACGAAACATCCTTGTATCGCTAATGAATCACTCATTTTTGGGACAAAATAGTTTTCATACAGAAACAATAGCGTTAAGAACGTTTATCAACTACTTGAACTGTTTACACACGTTTCAACAGCTTGTGGGTGGCCTGGATGTGTGGGTCTTCGGGAGTAGCCTTCGTCTGACACGGACAGTTCCCCATGGCTTACGCCATGGTCTTGTCAAGGGTACTCTTCAGGACAAGTGCTATCACAGATAGAGTGTACAACAAGGTACAGACACACTGCGAGAACTCAGAATGTGAAGACAAATAAAACTTGTTGTGAAGACAAAAAAATATTTCTCACCAAAGCCTTGCAGCTGCAAGTACTGCGGAAATGAGGACAAGGCTGACTGCGCTCCGTTTAATACCTGATTTCAATCACGTCATCGTGAATGTTTCATTTTGATTTTGTTTAAAGCGTCGAGGTCAACGTTCGCTTTGTTTTTCTGTTAGTTTCGGTTTTGTTTCGTTCCTTTCATTCAATCCGTTGAAATCTTTGCAGACGTCATCAACAAATTTTAAGTTCTGTTTGAGTTCGCTTGATTCGCCGGCTTTTCGGTGATGTGAAAAGTGCAGGATCTTTCGTCCAGCTTTTCTCAATGATTTTTTACTTTTTATCCTTTGTCCAGCTATCGCCGTTGCAGTGCGACTGGGGCATAACATCTTCTGGGTCTGGATTTGTTTGATGTAAAGAGTCAATGCACAGAAGAAGATAGAAGAGAATTCATCTTCATCCCTGCTCACTCAAAATGAAAGCTGGGTCTCCATGTGTTCATTCTCTCTACTTACCTACAACCATGATGTTGAGCTCAAAACCTTGCTTCATGGCCTTTCTCCTCATCTGCTCCAGAATAGCATCAATGCCCACATAACTGAAGTCCACTGCAGGTCCACCAGCCTTGTCTCCGTACAGACCGCCCACTCCTGGGTACACCATCGTATCCAGCACCGCCGCCTCAGACATGACGCTGCTGACGTAGCTCGGACTCACCTCCGGCCCTGATGTGACAGAAAAAGGAGGGACTAAGTATATGTGCATGATTAAATGTCACTATACATTTCCTGTGAGCGCTAGCGCTTCACATCAATGCGTGATGCCTGTGTGTGACGTCAAACGCTCATATATGCAGATGAAAAATCCAAAAAAGTAAGCAGGGGGTTACTCATGGCCTCGAGCCAAGAAAATCCGCAACCTGATACCTCAGTGCCATACCTGCTTGTGAAATTTGCACTGCACCTCTCCCAGTGGCACAGATTATAAAACAGTAATTTTAAAGGTACATCTTTTAGGTTTTTGCAAACTCAGACAGAAAAACTGAGTAGACAGAAAATTCCGAAAATTAAAAGTTTTAAAAATCTTAAAAGCCCAATCTGAAAAATATTCCTTTGATAGTTTTTATAAATTCAGAAAATTCCTAAATTTAAAATGTGAACAAATGTAAAAATAAAATTTTAAACCTCTCCTCGTGGTACATAAACCAAATTTGAAAAATTACAAAAATGAACCAGCATACAATAGTTTTTGCCATATCACCTAGAAAAAAAAAGGTGTTCTTGAACAGAAGGATGGACACAATCCATGATGTATTCTGTGAAGCCCTTTTCAGAAGGGACATACAAAGGACGATTGTGAAGTGTTGAGCCTGACCCACAAAAAGTTCTCAAGAATGTGTTAAGTTATGACTTACTGGGTGGTTTCACAAAATGCAAAAGATGGAGAACCATGACCTACTTTTTCTGGGTCAGGCTCAAAACATCTAAATTCAGGTGCGACTTTGTAGAGACGACAGTTGATCTGGACCTTCAGCACATTTAACCAGATGAAGGTCTCCTCTGCAGCTTCAACTTCAAATTGGTGAAATTTTGGTAAACACTTTCCTCACATTTTGAAACACAAAAATTTTATCTTCTTCTGTCTGGACATCAGATTTTGGTATATTTATTTAGACTAAAAAAGAAGGCCCTTAATAAGCCCATAATGCAAAAGCTTAGGGGGGAGCCTAAGCATCCCCCAAACCCCCAGCTTTTAAGGTGATTTTTTTTCCATCCCATTACGCTGAGAAAAAATCCTGCTGAGAACCCTGTATAGATGAGACAATTCTCAGAAATCTATCAAAACTTGCAATTAACATTTTCCTTGAACCATTCAGGCTGCGATCACACAGCGTAACCACCCCATAAGACCTCCTCTTGTTCGGTTTTACTGTCCTGCTAATGTCAGAGTGAAAAAGAAGAACAATGTGAAACTGAAACCTGATCCACACCCCCACTTAGCCTGTGTGAGCACAGAAAGCATTTTAACTGGGCGGACGTTACAGTTTTTCCTTCATTCGATCAGACTTGTAGCTACATACCCACACATGTACGCGTGCATGAAAACATGAACAAACACATGTAAGATCAACTCAGACTGGCTGCCAAGTATTTAACAACCAGTGGATTCCAGCTCAGGCATAAATTCCACTCCAAAACACATGGCGTGCCATAAGGGAAACACTGTCGCTGGGAGAATTATATCAAGAGAGACTGGCGCATGTGTTGGGGAAAAATACACAGTGGAACCTCACATTCAGCGAGTAATAACACTGCTGTGAACAGAAACCTTTTCACATCCAACATCAACTCTTGTAACATGTTCCAGTGTGCGCATGTGTTAGTGTGCATGCGTCTCTCAGAGACACACCTATGGAAGCACCTCTGCTGGCCTCCTTCACCACTTCCTTATCCTGTTCCAACAATCAGTCAGCAACTTAAGCCCCTCCACCACCTCCTACATTCTCATACCTCTCTGTGTTTTCTCTCCATCGGTCCTTTCTTTCCTCACTACTGGATCTTCTCAATTATTGATCTCTTCATCAATTTCGCCTAATGTTATTCCTTCATTGCTGTTGTCCACTTGACAGCTCCTCTGACGTTTATCCTTAACTACACACTTGTGGGTTTTTCCTCCTCCACCAGAACTTTTATGGCACAAAGTCTCTCACAAAGTTAGACACTCGCCAGGGCCTCGTGCACAATGACCCCCCCCCCAAAAAAAAAAAAAAAAAAAAAAAATCTACAACAAACAGAGCTTCACCTCAGGCTACACACAACAAAAATATATAAATAAGATTTAACAGATTTTTGGCATAATATACTCAAGTACCAAGTACTAATCACAGCTATGCCATCAAATCAGAACAAAATCATGTTCTGGCTAAGCTACATACTGAATGAAGACAGTTTTCAAGTGGGTTTTCCCATCCCTAAGTGCAAATTCAGTGTACAAAATAAATCAATAATAAAAAAGATTAAAAAAAAAAAAAAAAAAAAACACTGGACGAAACATTTACTCAAGCTTTGTTAAATAATTTTTTGGAAAATCTTTCACCAACTCTCACTGCATCTCCTTAATCAAAACTAGCCTTAAAAAAACACTTTGGTATTTAAACACTTAACTACAAGCCCAGCACTTGGGAAGAGTAAGAATAGCCTTTGGAAAACTTCAACAAAGACTGTGGAAAAATTGGCATCCCACCATCTGGCCAAAATATAAGCTCTACTGGGCTGTGTGGTACTCTCTTCCCTCCTCTACGGTGCAAAAACAAGCCAAGTGAAGAAACTCCTGCTTATATGATGCAATACTCGAGGCAGATTTTTAATATATCCTGGCAGGACAAGATTCCCAACAAAGAAATTCTTCAGACAGCAGGTCTCTCATCTATGATAGATCTACTAATACTGATGAATCTCAGATGACTAGGCCATGAGGAGGCAATGGAACATGAGTGCCTACCTAGGCAGCTGTGGTATTCTCAATTGTGCAAAGGAAGAAGAAACCAGGGAAAGCTACAGCTTAGATTCAAACATACAGCAAAGAGAATCAGTAAATGGAGACGTACTGAACCTAACACTTGGAAACAACATGCAAATGAGAGGCTTAAATGGAGAAGTATGATCAGAGCCAAGATAATAATATGGAACAGTCATAATCACCTTGACGCACTGGATACGATGATGATGATATGACCTCAAATAAAAGCCCTGTTTTCCTTGTTTGAGGACAGGATATTAAAACATCATAATAATTAGTCGGCAGGGTGGAAACATTTCAAAATTAGTGGCAACAGCAGTGTTGATGTAATGAGCAGGGTGATGCATCTTAACAAGCATGTATGCCAGACAGGCTTAAAAAGGCTTTCTGGATTGTGTCAAATCCAGTAAACTACAAATACCGCCATGTGTCAGGCGGATATAAGATTGCCAAGCTGTGAGTAACACACTGTAGACCAGAACTCAACACATTTCAGAAAGGGCCGAGAGGGTGCAGGTTTTCATCCACTCCGCCAGGTGATTTCACTGATTAACATCACTTTGAGCAGATAGAATCAGAGCTGTGGTCTAGACTGTAACAGCATCAGTCTGTCAGTCAAGTCAAATAAGGTGCGTATCTGGATACTTTGAGACTTTATCAAGCAATGGAATTCAGTGTGTGACACGGTGCTATACCGGTCCTGATCCAGTAAACACTCGTGCCAGGAGAACAAAGTGTAGCATGACCACATAAATGTTAAGAGGCCGTCAACAGGGTGGTGACATGACCCCACCAGTTAAAATACTGTGTTGTGTTTCACCGACCTAGATGAAAACAAGAACACCCAGAGGCCAGTATACAGTACCAGTCAAAAGTCTGGACACGCTTGACCTTTCAGTTGAATGGGTGTGTGTGTGTGTGTATATATATATATATATACACATACATATACATATATATATATATATATATATAT
>NC_047118.1:58970927-58993427 GCF_902500255.1 Thalassophryne amazonica
GCACACACACATACACAGCACACACTACGCACACACACACACGCACACACACACATCACACACGCACACACACACACACGCGCACACACACACACACACACACACACACACACAGCACCACACACGCGCACACACACACACACACACACGCACACATATATATACAAATGAGGTGGGCTTCATAGATAATTGGCAAAGCTTCTGGGGAAAACCTGGCCTTGTTAGGAGAGACGGCATCCATCCCGCTTTGAATGGAGCAGCTCTCTGCAGCTTCTCTCCCCCTGCCATTCCCTCATTACCCCATCCCCGTAGAGACGGTGCCTGCTCCCAGACCACCAATAACCAGCAAAAATCTATTTAAGCATAAAAATTCAAAAAGAAAAAATAATATAGCATCTTCAACTGTACCACAGACTAAAACAGTTAAATGTGGTCTATTAAACATTAGGTCTCTCTCTTCTAAGTCCCCGTTAGTAAATGATATAATAATTGATCAACATATTGATTTATTCTGCCTTACAGAAACCTGGTTACAGCAGGATGAATATGTTAAATGAGTCAACACCCCCGAGTCACACTAACTGCCAGAATGCTCGTAGCACAGGCTGAGGTGGAGGATTAACAGCAATCTTCCATTCCAGCTTATTAATTAATCAAAAACCTAGACAGAGCTTTAATTCATTTGAAAGCTTGACTCTTAGTCTTGTCCATCCAAATTGTAAGTCCCAAAAACCAGTTTTATTTGTTATTATCTATCGTCCACCTGGTCGTTACTGTGAGTTGCTCTGTGAATTTTCAGACCTTTTGTCTGACTTAGTGCTTAGCTCAGATAAGATAATTATAGTGGGCGATTTTAACATCCACACAGATGCTGAGAATGACAGCCTCAACACTGCATTTAATCTATTATTAGACTCAATTGGCTTTGCTCAAAATGTAAATGAGTCCACCCACCACTTTAATCATATCTTAGATCTTGTTCTGACTTATGGTATGGAAATTGAAGACTTAACAGTATTCCCTGAAAACTCCCTTCTGTCTGATCATTTCTTAATAACATTTACATTTACTCTGATGGACTACCCAGCAGTGGGGAATAGGTTTCATTACACTAGAAGTTTTTCAGAAAGCGCTGTAA
This sequence comes from Thalassophryne amazonica, assembly GCF_902500255.1. Lineage (NCBI taxonomy): Eukaryota > Metazoa > Chordata > Actinopteri > Batrachoidiformes > Batrachoididae > Thalassophryne > Thalassophryne amazonica. The sequence continues at coordinate 58,972,066 of NC_047118.1, forward strand.
CTAGGTTTAAGGATATGATTCCTTCTTTATGTTTTCTAATGCCATATACCAACACAGTGCAGAGTAGCTACCTAAACTCTGTAAGTGAGATAGAGTATCTCGTCAATAGTTTTACATCCTCATTGAAGACTACTTTGGATGCTGTAGCTCCTCTGAAAAAGAGAGCTTTAAATCAGAAGTGCCTGACTCTGTGGTATAACTCACAAACTCGCAGCTTAAAGCAGATAACCCGTAAGTTGGAGAGGAAATGGCGTCTCACTAAATTTAGAAGATCTTCACTTAGCCTGGAAAAAGAGTCTGTTGCTCTATAAAAAAGCCCTCTGTAAAGCTAGGACATCTTACTACTCATCACTAATTGAAGAAAATAAGAACAACCCCAGGTTTCTTTTCAGCACTGTAGCCAGGCTGACAAAGAGTCAGAGCTCTATTGAGCTGAGTATTCCATTAACTTTAACTAGTAATGACTTCATGACTTTCTTTGCTAACAAAATTTTAACTATTAGAGAAAAAATTACTCATAACCATCCCAAAGACGTATCGTTATCTTTGGCTGCTTTCAGTGATGCCGGTATTTGGTTAGACTCTTTCTCTCCGATTGTTCTGTCTGAGTTATTTTCATTAGTTACTTCATCCAAACCATCAACATGTCTATTAGACCCCATTCCTACCAGGCTGCTCAAGAAAGCCCTACCATTATTTAATGCTTCGATCTTAAATATGATCGATCTATCTTTATTAGTTGGCTATGTACCACAGGCTTTTAAGGTGGCAGTAATTAAACCATTACTTAAAAAGCCATCACTTGACCCAGCTATCTTAAGCTAATTATAGGCCAATCTCCAACCTTCCTTTTCTCTCAAAAATTCTTGAAAGGGTAGTTGTAAAACAGCTAACTGATCATCTGCAGAGGAATGGTCTATTTGAAGAGTTTCAGTCAGGTTTTAGAATTCATCATAGTACAGAAACAGCATTAGTGAAGGTTACAAATGATCTTCTTATGGCCTCAGACAGTGGACTCATCTCTGTGCTTGTTCTGTTAGACCTCAGTGCTGCTTTTGATACTGTTGACCATAAAATTTTATTACAGAGATTAGAGCATGCCATAGGTATTAAAGGCACTGCGCTGCGGTGGTTTGAATCATATTTATCTAATAGATTACAATTTGTTCATGTAAATGGGGAATCTTTTTCACAGACTAAGGTTAATTATGGAGTTCGACAAGGTTCTGTGCTAGGACCAATTTTATTCACTTTATACATGCTTCCCTTAGGCAGTATTATTAGACAGCATTGCTTAAATTTTCATTGTTACGCAGATGATACCCAGCTTTATCTATCCATGAAGCCAGAGGACACACACCAATTAGCTAAACTGCAGGATTGTCTTACAGACATAAAGACATGGATGACCTCTAATTTCCTGCTTTTAAACTCAGATAAAACTGAAGTTATTGTACTTGGCCCCACAAATCTTAGAAACATGGTGTCTAACCAGATCCTTACTCTGGATGGCATTACCCTGACCTCTAGTAATACTGTGAGAAATCTTGGAGTCATTTTTGATCAGGATATGTCATTCAAAGCGCATATTAAACAAATATGTAGGACTGCTTTTTTGCATTTACGCAATATCTCTAAAATTAGAAAGGTCTTGTCTCAGAGTGATGCTGAAAAACTAATTCATGCATTTATTTCCTCTAGGCTGGACTATTCTAATTCATTATTATCAGGTTGTCCTAAAAGTTCCCTGAAAAGCCTTCAGTTAATTCAAAATGCTGCAGCTAGAGTACTAACGGGGACTAGAAGGAGAGAGCATATCTCACCCATATTGGCCTCTCTTCATTGGCTTCCTGTTAATTCTAGAATAGAATTTAAAATTCTTCTTCTTACTTATAAGGTTTTGAATAATCAGGTCCCATCTTATCTTAGGGACATCATAGTACCATATCACCCCATTAGAGCGCTTCGCTCTCAGACTGCAAGCTTACTTGTAGTTCCTAGGGTTTGTAAGAGTAGAATGGGAGGCAGAGCCTTCAGCTTTCAGGCTCCTCTCCTGTGGAACCAGCTCCCAATTCAGATCAGGGAGACAGACACCCTCTCTACTTTTAAGATTAGGCTTAAAACTTTCCTTTTTGCTAAAGCTTATAGTTAGGGCTGGATCAGGTGACCCTGAACCATCCCTTAGTTATGCTGCTATAGACTTAGACTGCTGGGGGGTTCCCATGATGCACTGAGTGTTTCTTTCTCTTTTTGCTCTGTATGCACCACTCTGCATTTAATCATTAGTGATCGATCTCTGCTCCCCTCCACAGCATGTCTTTTTCCTGGTTCTCTCCCTCAGCCCCAACCAGTCCCAGCAGAAGACTGCCCCTCCCTGAGCCTGGTTATGCTGGAGATTTCTTCCTGTTAAGAGGGAGTTTTTCCTTCCCACTGTTGCCAAGTGCTTGCTCACAGGGGGTCGTTTTGACCGTTGGGGTTTTTCTGTAATTATTGTATGGCCTTGCCTTACAATATAAAGCGCCTTGAGGCAACTGTTTGTTGTGATTTGTCGCTATATAAATAAAATTGATTTGATTTGATACACACACACACACACACACACACACACACACAAAATTTCCTACTGTTCATCCAAATGAAATCAGTTCATGAAACCCGTTTTCAACAAGGAAAGTACATCAAATTTGGAATGCTTTTACCACAGTCAAGTAAAAGAATCATCATTTGACACTGCTGCTCCCAGTACTGAATCATATTTCTAAATGTAACTATAATCATTATCCCTTTCACACCACTGGTACCATTTGAACTACTCTATAGAGTTTGTGACAGTCCTGAATCAAGACTAAAATTCAGGCTTGCAATGACCTAATGTGATGAATTAGTGTTTTTCGTACTAGATCTCTTCAGGGGATCCTTGGGATCCTCTGACTGTGGTGAATTAAGTTATTTAGAAAGACTTCGATGAAAGGCACCATTTGCACTGTGAGCAAACGTGAGCTATGATTTTTTTAGCCACATGGTGCATTTCTCTAATCACGATATTAACATGTTCCCTCTCAATACAGGTCTATTATGGGATTAATTTTAAAACACTAAGTGGGGCAAAATTGTACTAATTTGTCCGATCTCCCCACACTGAGTTCTTAAATCTAAGTCCATTTCTTTTTTACAGTTTTTATTTTGGCTGTGTGACAAGGAACCAGATCAGACTCACTGAATAAAAGTATTAAACTGTCTGGCCCAGTTCTCAATTGAATACAATTTTCTTTCAGATTTATGGTTTAGGTTAGGTCTTCTAATGGTCTGAAAATCTCTCATTAGCAGGCAGAGGAGGTCCTCAACAAAACCTCTGAATGAGGTGATCGGTTGCAAGGAAAAGCTGTACCGTCTTGCCCCACGTTACCTACCTCTGCTTTATAGCGCTCACATAATTCCACAGATTGTATCAGGAACATTTGGAAAACCTGTTGGCTGTTGTCATGCCACACACAACCTGAAATAGTATTCCCATCTCCCAGTGTGTAGCCCATTCTTGTATATTTTGTACATTTCTCAAAGTTAAATAGTGTATATTCTGTAAAGTGAACTATTCAACCTCTTAATACCTTCTTTTGCACAGTTTTGTATATTCTGCACACTTTTAGAATAGAATAGAACAGAATAGAATTTATTTCAGCAACAACACAGCAGCATAAAGACAACATATCAAACAAATCAAAAAAACAAGACCAAATTAAACACCGTGTGCCTGAAAAGGGGGTGGGAAGAAGCAAAGCTTATAAATTACCCACCCCTCATACCCCATCCCAAAGTCCAAGTCCAACATATAATTACACTTATGCTCACACTCCTATATATACAAATAAGCAAATTAAATACATACATCCACAAATTTATACATCTTTTTTTTTATTTATGATTTTCTTTATATCCAGAAATGATTAATTTCTTATAATGTTTCTTAAAACAGACAAAAGAACTACATAATCTAATTTCCACAGGACATTTGTTCCAAATCTTCACCCCTTTAACTGAAACACAAAAACCCTTGACATTAGTACGTACGGGAGGCTTCTTAAAAACCATGCATCCTCATAAACTGTATTCAGATTTCCTGATGTTGAACAGGCTCTGGACATAAAGTGGCAAGGCCTGGTTATTAGCTTTGTACAAAGTTTGTATGGTGATATAATCCACTAAATCTCTAAATTTCAGTAAATTTAAAGTCATAAACAGAGAATGCGTTGGCTCAAGATAAGGTTTATTACAGATGATTCTGATGGCATGTTTTTGTAAAAGAAATACATGATTGGTATTTGATTTGTAAGTATTACCCCAGAGTTCGATACAATATGTCATATATGGTACAATTAAAGAATAATATAATCTAAGTAGCCCATCCTGGGACAATATGTCCTTGACCCTGTACATGATAGCGATAGACTTTGACATTTTAAATTTTATATCATTTATATGAGGTTTCCAGCTGAGTTTATTGTCAATTATAACACCTAGAAATTTGTTCTCAGTTACTATCTGTATTTCCATATTGTTAATGGTTACACTTTTACATTTAGGCACAAATTTATTTCCAAAAATCATACATTTGGTTTTCCCAAGATGAAGTGACAATTTATTAGCATCAAACCAAGCCTTAAATTTATCCAGTTCGTTTACCACCGTGTCAAGAAGCTGTTCAAGATTATCACCACTGCAAAATACAGTTGTGTCATCTGCAAAAAGAACACACCTCAGTACCCGTGACACATAACATATATCATTTATATATAAAATAAATAACAAAGGACCTAAGACCGAACCCTGGGGCACCCCACACGTAATTTCCCGAAGTTCGGAATCAATGTTATTGTATTGAACATACTGATACCGACCATGTAAATAACTATTTATCCAGTCATATGCTAATCCTCTGATTCCATATTTCTGTAATTTAGTTAGCAATATTTCATGATTTACAGTGTCAAACGCTTTCTGTAAATAAAAAAAAATACCTACTGTATATTGCTTGTTATCGACTGCAGTCGCTATATTTTCCACAAAATCCATCAATGCATGTGAAGTAGTCCTAGATTTTCTAAATCCATATTGTTCTTCACAGAGTATCTCATACTTTAGTAAGTAATTATCCAGTCTTTTTACAAACATTTTTTCTAGTATTTTAGAAAATTGGGGTAAAAGTGAAATAGGTCTATAATTTGAAAAAGTGTGTTTGTCACCAGTTTTAAACAAAGGTATTATTTTGGCTATCTTCATCTGTGAAGGGAATTTACCAAAACTTAATGATATATTACAAATATAAGTGAAAGGTTTTACTATACAATCAATGATTTTTTTCAACAAAGCCATATCCAAATTATTGAAGTCCTTTGATTTCTTACTTTTAGAATTCTGCACCAGATCAATTATTTCTTTTTCATTTGTTCCACCAACAAACATTGACACAGATTTATTAAATGTTATCTTATTTTCAAAAGATTTAACGCTCAATGAATCAATATTACTGGCAAGATTTTTACCTACATTGACAAAATATTCATTAAAATGGTCAGCAATAGTCTCATTATCTTCTATCACAGTATTATTGGAAAGAAAAAAAGAAGGATAATTTCTACCATTTTTGTTCTTTTTTATTACTTCATTTAAAATATTCCATGTAATTTTTATATTATTCTTATTTTTAACAAGTAAGTCACTATAATATCTTTTCTTACTAAATCTCATAATATGAATTAATTTATTCTTATATATTTTATATTTACTTTCAGCTTCCTTTGATCTCGATTTTATAAATCAAAGTAAGTTCTTCTTTTTAAATGCCCTCTGAAGACCCTTGGTTATCCATGGTTTATTGCTGTATCGGTTAGTATATATCTTGTTAACAAGAGGACAGTGTTTATCGTATAACTTAGAAATGATAGAAATAAAACCATTATAAGATTCATCAACATCATCAACATAAACATCATTCCAATTCTGGCATAATAAATCCACCCTTAAATTATCAACAGTTATTGGTGTGACATTTCTACTCAATCTATTACAATCCTTTTGAAACACTCGATCATGTGATGCAAAAACAGTAAATACTGGCAGGTGATCACTAATATCATTTACCAGCAATCCCGCACTGAGACTACCAGATATGACATTAGTTAAAATATTGTCAATAAGGGTTGTTGAATTCACAGTTATCCTACTTGGATGAATGATGGTCGGAAATACTCCCAAACAATATAAAGAATTTATAAATGAAGTGGTTTGTGGATGATTGTGAGGATTTAGAAAATCGATATTAAAATCACCACAGATAAATAAATGTGAATTCTTATTTATTTTGTTGTACATTCCCATAATTACTTGTTCAAAAGTATCAATATTTGCTCCGGGAGCTCTGTATAAACAACTAACAACCGCATTTTTTGAATTTATGGATGTAATTTTAACCGTAACACATTCCATGATATTATCAACTGTGAATGACATATTGTGAACTAATTTACAGTTGTAATCAGACCTTACATATAATGCCACACCCCCGCCTCTTCTCTTCTGTCGATTTACCTGAAACAATTGATAACCTTCCAACTGTACAAGATCTTGATTGACATCAGTTAACCATGTTTCTGATATAGCGATCACTGAAAAACTTTTTCTAAATGTATCTAAACAATCATTTATCCTTGAAAAATTCCGAGAAAGACTTCTACTATTAAAATGTATTATTGAAAAATCTCCATCTTTAATTTTATAATCATTAAATTGTTCTTCTGTAAAATAATTACATTGTCGCTCGATATTGTCACTAAAAAAAGAATCTGGATCTGATTCAGGTTCAAAATGGCGAGAGGCAGGATGACTATAATTAAATGTTTCCAAACAGAGCTCCTTGGCAGAAATAAACTGATTATTAACCGTGTTCATTATATTATATACAGATTTTCCTCCATCATCACAATCAATTTCTTTATGTATTACTTCACAACTTACATCAGTTAAACTTACTAAGATCATGTTCATCTTTAATCCATAAGGTTTTAGCTTCTTCAGGTGTTCCATTTAATCTGAATTTTTCTTGGTCAAGTATTCATTTATATATACATTCGTTCCTTTTAAATTCTTTGCTTGTTTTAGAATTGCAAACTTCTGTTTCCTGTTTGTAAGCCTCAATAATATGACTTTAGGTTGATTTTGACCTCTCTGCGGTAAAAGGTGACTACTATCGATATCATTAGGGTTTATTAAAATTCCTTTGTCCTTCAAAAGTGAAATCACCTGTTCCTCTACAGAGAGGTTGTCCATTTCAGAGGGCTCCCTTCCTGAAGCCACCGCTCTTGCATAACTTCGAGGCTTAATGTCCAAACCTGTAATGAGAAGGTCATTTGACCTAGTCTGTTGTTCAAGTTCTGCAATTCGATTTTCCATAAGTTTTAATGATTTGTCTTTCTCTTCATTTGCCTTTTGTAATTCAACAACTTGTTTTGTTAATTCCAATATTTTTTGTTGTTGTGAAATAATTTTCAGTTGATCAGCCACTTCTTTAATGGGCTTCATTTGTGCTGACATCTCATTTAACATTTTTCTAATGTCCTCAAGTTCTTCCTCCATAAACACAGTACCCTTTTTTGGAGCCATAGCTGACGGGTCCTGAAGGCGAACCTACGACACCGACAGCAGGAGGTCCAACAAGCAGCAGCCGCAGATTTAGTAGGCCTCAAAACAGGCCGACGTGGTATAACCACCCCTCGAGGCAAGTCGACAAAAGACCACTGCAAATCTCCCAGCAGCAGCAGCAGTAGCAGCGGTCTCAATGGATCTGATGGCAGCTGACGAATGCCGACGATGGTATCCAGCAGCAGCAACACGACGGATCCAACCGTCATATTTTCATATGACAGTTGGATGTGTGGAACATGCATGTCAGCCAGTGTTTGTGTGGGTTCCCTCCACATGCTCCACTTCCAAAGGCAACTGGTGACTTTAAACTGACCGTACATGCAAGTGTGAATGTGTTTGTCTGTCTATATGTGAGCTTGGGATAGACTGGTGACGTGTCCAGGGTGTACTCCGCCTTTCACCCAATGACCGCTGGGATAGGGTCCAGCCCCATCCGTGAGGTTCAATAGAATAAGTGGGTACAGAAAATTAATGAATGAATTTCTGTACATAATACGTCTGTCATTTAGCTAGACCTTCTGTCCATATATAGGTCATTCATATATGACCATTACCTTTTTTTGTTGTTGCCCCCGCGTTTGAAAAAGCAGTCTAATCTTGTTTAGTCGACTAAATTCACTTAGTCAATTAATTTTTTGATGTTAGTCATTGCACAAAGCCCTTAGTCAGCTAAAGTTTTGTGTTAGACAACTAAGGTTTTTAGCCTCGTACAGAGGAGGCTAATCTTATTTTAGTCATAAAATGTCATTGTCTTACCTTAAAACTGGCGGCCATCATGTACCACCAATTAATGGCACAGGAAGGAAGGACAGCCTTGAGGTGGGAGCAGGTGTTCCAGTACGGAATAATCCATTTGAGATGTTTATGTACACCAAATCCAGGAGCACTTCTCCTCTGGTGCGGCGGACTCGGCCATATTTGTAGCAAATGACCAACCCGGAAGTAAACAAACCTCTTGCACATTGGAGGTGTTTCTTGGCAATGGCACCGATGAGGCAGCTTATGCCGTGAAAGTTGTCAGCTAACGTCAGACGACTAACCTACAAGTTCAGCCAATGATGTGAAATGGAGATTAGACAGCTAATGTTGGGCAACTAACCTTAGTCAACTGAGTAAGTTTAGTAGGTAAAAGATTGCACTGCTTTATGAAACCGGGCCCTAGAATTCTATTAAGAATATAAATGTAAATTTAGTCAGCCACACTATAAAACTGGAGCTAATTCTCATCAAACGTCAACAATTAAATCAAAACCTTTACCCTGATGCCAAGTTCAGTCTGAGGATATGTAGAACTGACATGGATGATGTGTTAAACCTGAATCAGTACGACAGCAAAAAAAATATTTTAATAACCGGGAAAACGAGAATGACTCACTAGACGTGCTATGATCCTGTTTTCAATTACAGGCACTATTGAGTTTTCTTTGTTGCTTCAAGTAGTATCAGATTGCCTCGCTTTTTGTGAATATGACCAGCGGTCTACTTCACCACAAAGCATGTGTTGGAGGGCAGAAAGGAGGATAAATGAGAGCAGGGAGGAGAATGGAGTTAAAGCAGGAAGATGCAGTCAACAAGCAGATGAAGACAGCAGGAATTTCTGACATTGGTCAAGGGGGGTAAAGAGATAAGTTTAAGAAAGAGGGATCATTGAGAAGGAGGAGCTATAGAGATAAGGTCATGAAAAAAGAAATGAGGGAGGACTGGAATGGAAAATGACAAGAAAAGACTGTGGAGAGCAAAGTTTGCGATTTATTCCACTTTTGGGCCTGGGGCATTCCTAACTAACTGCACCCAGGCCTCCAAAGTGGGGTGTAAATACAGTTGAAAGCAGCTAAAAGTGTCCCTCTCCACTGCATGCTATTTTCAAAGGCAATGAAAGTATGAAGAACAATGAAGAACCCTGACTATTATCTATGTTAAGTGTAGATGTGGTTAAAACCACCGAGCTATGCTCCAGCCATCTATGGTGTTGATCTTGACAGCGTGGCGAACAAGTCAGAGGTCATGTTCCCAGTATGGGGTAGAAACATTTACACTGGGGTTAGTGGCCTCAAGACAAAGCAACATTATTGACCCTGTGTGAAAACAGACTTGAATCACAAAAGAGGAATCCAGAGTGAAGAAACAGCTGGAAAAATAGTCCATCAAGAGCAGATAAAGTGTTTCTTCATATTTATTGTTCAAGCTCCACTTGCATAAATGACCTCCCAGTATTGACCCGTATTACAAAATGACAACTATAGAACAGAATAAGAAGGAATTTGTCTGCTACTTTATGGAGGCTATAATGCACCTACTTTTTGCCAACATTCAAATTCTTCAAATATTAGTGTTGGAAATTGGACCCATTTTTGCAATCCAGTCATTAATTTATTATTTATTAATATATGGAAGAAAAACCTGATGGTACTTGAGGTAACAAGAATTGTCAGGTGTTGTGTCCCATTATGGCAGAGGCAATGTCTGACAACAATTACAAATATCGTATAATCTGATGCATTTCTTACCTCCAGACAAAAGGTGGGATGGGAGGTGATTGAATGTGGGAGGAGCAGTGGAATTTCTCTGCTCAGTTAATGATTCCTGCACTAGAGTCAATTCATAAATGTCCAACTCCATAAATTGATAAGACTCCAATTCTGAAATAGATCCATAAATTGTTCAAACCTTAGCTCGGTAGTTCCACCCCATCAAATATACTTTTTAAATCATCTATCAGGAGTTAAAAGATTTACTTTAGTGGTTTTCAAAAATCAAACATGCTTACCTAAGACATCTGAAATAGAGTCCAACCAATACGAATTTTTGGGGCTGACATTAGGGAGTAAAAAAAAAAGAAAAAAAAGAACAGTACCAAGTACAGTACCAATATATTTTACAGTACCACTATATCTGAAAATATGTACATAAAAATGCCAATGACTCCTAACATTTCATTATCAAACCTTTATCACAAAGAATGTAATTGAGCTTTAATGCTTCCAATTTTAAACAAATTTTATTATAAATGTATGACCAACAACCAAACAATGTACGTCACGCTGCCTTCACTTGCACAAAATAGACTTCTCATCTATTGTGGCCCTGCCTAGCTGGAGGCTTAGCAACCACTGATCTCGATAAAATGCCCACTCTTACTTAAAATGACTGGCAGCTGATCCCTTTGCCACAGGCTCTTGTAGATAAAATGACAAAAGGGTGATGGGGTCCTCAAAGGCTCAAACTGACCGATATTGCCGGCCAACTAATATATCAGTCGGACTGTAGTCTGTACTCTGAAACACAACCCCTGACAAGTTTGGTATCTTTTGTCATCATATTCAAAACATCATCACAAGGTGTAAATACTTACTAATGGGGAGTAAATTGGAACACACGTATTTCAAAGAAATGCAGTGCATGTACAGAGCTTCTTATCAAACACAGATTGGTGGACGAATCCACAGCATGTGCAGAGTGCAAACATACTCTGGTTTAAAATGTTTTTTATGGGCTCACTTTGAAAAGAGCTGACTGCTGATTGTCTTTTATTTACATTCCCAGACAGGACAAAGCAGGTGTGCTGTCCAAGTCTCATCTCAACACCACCAACTTTTGCTTTGATGGTAACTCAAATTCTTCTTCAGTGCATGAGCAGCTGGGAATTCTTATTTTCTCAACTACAATCAAATGCCTAAAACAAAATAACCCTCCTGCTTAAGTTTACTGCTTATTAGTTTTTATGGAGAGGAAGTGACTGATAATATAACATAAGTAAAAATCTGATCCAGGAAGAAAAAAGCTCTTTGTAATGAAGCTCAAGACAGCCCTCCAGCACAGGGTCAATCAGATACCCAAGAGTTGATGGATTAGGGAGTGCTCCAGAGGAGGGTCATAAACTTGTGCACGCATAAGTGTTTTCCCAACCCTCAATCCCAAATTCTCAAATAAAAAGAGAAAAATAAAATTAGTGGCAGTGCACTGCAGTCTGTGTTTATTTAGGAGGGTCTTGTTCCCAGAGTTTACATAATGCATACGTAGCTCTGGAGAAATCTGACCTTTGACACCTGCACAGCACAGGTCAGATGGTGTCACCTGTTCACATACCACACGTGTGTCTGGCTGAGTGACAGATGAGTGCATTACCCCGTTCATGTGTTGTTTTTGTACAAGTTGTACATTTATTTGTATGTGCGTGTGTAAAGACATTTCCCCACAGCTTTAAAGTCAATGTAAACCAATCTACACCCATCCTGACTGTACAAGGTCTGTCAATAAAGTATCGTACCTTTTATTTTTTTCAAAAACTATATGGATTTCATTCATATGTTTTACGTCAGGACAAGCTTGAACCCTTGTGCGCATGCGTGAGTTTTTCCACGCCTGTCGGTGACGTCATTCGCCTGTGAGCACGCCTTGTGGAAGGAGTGGTCCCGTCCCCTCGTCGGATTTTCATTGTCTGGAAATGGCGGAATGATTTGGACTTTTTTTCCATCAGAATTTTTTCAGAAGCTGTTAGAGACTGGCACCTGGAAACCATTTGAAAAATTTATCTGGCTTTCGGTGAAAATTTTACGGGCTTCACAGAGAATAAGGACTGTTACTACAGCTTTATGGACGGCTTTAAGGACGCTCCGCACGCCGCGCTCCGAGCTGCGACGACGAGGCAGAAAACGCCAGATCATTTCTAAGCTGATGGCTCTGTGGATACGAGACCGTCGTGTGCACTTTCTCTGGTTGTCACAAGAGCTGGACAGCCATTTTCCAGCAGATTTCACTTTTAACAAGAGATTTTGTCATGGAAAGCCGCGCGGAGGCTTCGTGTGTAACGACCGATTCACTGTTTGAGTGAGACAAAGGAACACCTCCGTTTCGGCGTGTCAGAGGACAAGTTAGGACAAGCCCAGCTCTCCAGAATTTCTCTGATACTTACTGGACTGGTAAGCATTGAAAGCCGAGATAGGCATGTCTCAACTTGTCCCATGACACGCCGAAACGGAAGTGTTCCTTTTTCTTTGTGGATCATCATGTTGGATGGGGAGTGTTGGTGCACAGCCATTCTCAGATCTCAACAGAGATGTTCAATTGGATTCAGGTCTGGGCTCTGGCTGGACCAGTCAAGGACATTCACAGAGTTGTCCTGAAGACACCCCTTTGATATCTTGCCTGTGTGCTTAGGGTCATTGTCCTGCTGAAAGATGAACAGTCACCCCAGTCTGAGGTCAAGAGTGCTCTGGAGCAGGTTTTCATCAAGGATGTCTCTGTACGTTGCTGCATTCATCTTTCCCTCAATACTGACGAGTCTCCCAGTTCCTGCCACTGAAAAACATCTCCACAACATGATGCTGCCACCACCATGCTTCACTGTAGGCATGGTGCCTGGTTTCCTCCAAACATGACGCCTGCCATTCAAATACAAAGAGTTCAATCTTTGTCTCATCAGACTAGACAATTTTGCTTCTCATGGTCTGAGAGTCCTTCAAGTGCCTTTTGGCAAACTCCAGGTGGGATACCATATACCTTTTACTAAGGAGTAACTTCCGCCCGGCTACTCTACCATACAGGCCTGATTGGTGAATTGTTGCAGAGATGGTTGTACTTCTGGAAGGTTCTCCTCTCTCCACAGAAGAATGCTGGAGCTGTGACAGTGACCGTTGGGTTCTAGAGGATGACGGAGGCCACTGTGCTCATTGGGACCTTCAAAGCAGCAGAAATGTTTCTGTAACCTTCTCCAGATTTGTACCTTGAGATAATTCTGTCTCAGAGGTCTACAGACAATTCCTTTGACTTCATGGATGGTTTATGGTCTGACATGCACTGTCAACTGTGGGGCCTTATATGTAGTCAGGGGTATACCTTTCCAAATCATGTCCAATCAACTGAATTTACTCCACTTAAACTGTAGAAACATCTCAAGGTTGATCAGTGGAAACAGGATGCACCTGAGCTCAATTTTTAGCTTCATGGCAAAGACTGCGAGTCCTTATGGACATGTGATTTTTTTTTTAATTTCTAATAAATTTGCAAAAATCTTTAAAAAAATTGTCTGTAGTATTCTGAATAAAAAAAATGAATTTTAGCAATTTTGTAATGTGGCTGTAATAAAAAATGTGAAAAATGAAGCGCTGTGAATATTTTCTTGATGCAATGTATCTTATACAACAGCCTAATGTTTCAATAATAACAGAACAAATCCCATTGAATGACTTTTCATGACAAATGACCAAAATACTTCATTGCAGTTTTGCTGTTCAACTAATCAATTTTTTATTTTTTCAAATTAAAAGTTTTTCAGCTCTTTGAAAAGTGTTTGAAAATGTTTGCAAACATGACAGTAAAAGTAATTGTCCCTCGTGATGCGTAGCAAGGCAGGAGTATCGCTCTTATTTATAATTCTAGGTTTAGTTTATTAGCTATGGGGGGGGGTCACAAATATAACTCATTTGAACATCTGATTCTCTGCTTTGCCCATGATGCTACGTATTGCCAAGGTCAAAAGAATAAAAATCAGCTGTATTACTTTGTCACTGTGTATAGGCCCCACGGCCCATACTCTGAATGTTTAGAAGAATTTGGTGAGTTCATGTCTAACTTGTCAACTAGTGCAGATAACATTCTGATTATTAGTCACTTCAACATTCATATAAATAAGCCTTCTGATCCCGTCTGCAAATTATTTATGGAAATTGTGGATGCAGTAGGATTCCAGCAATGCATTGAGGATTCAAAGCACATTAGCGGAAATACCCTGGATTTGGTTCTCGCACGTCGTATTGCTGTCATGGATATCGACATCATGCCTCTTGCGTCAGTGGTCTCTGATCAGTCATTTATTAGGTTTACAGTTTTGCTGCAGTATTTAGTGGAACAACAACCTTATTTATCACTGCAGCGACGCAACTCCTCAACTACGATTGAACTCAAAGCAAGACTGCCTGATATCACATTTGAAATATGCCCAATCAGTAGACAGTTTTGTGGATAGTTTAAACTCAGTGTTCAAAACTACACTCGACATGATTGCACCACTTATGTTAAAACCCGCCCCCCCCCCCCCAAAAAAAACCCAGTCACCTTGGCTCAATGATTACTTGCGTGACCTCAAGCATAAGGCTAGAGGTCTAGAACGGAACTGGCGTAGTTCAAATTAGAAGTATTCCACCTTGCGTGGCGTGATGCTATCTTAGACTACTAGCATGCACTACTGGCTACAAAGCGGGCATATTACTCTAATTTGATCAACAAAAACAAGCATAACTCAAAGTTCTTGTTCGACATGGTGGCAACACTTATTTAAGGACAACCACCTGTGAGTCACTCTCCTTTTACAGCACAAGATTTCTTGGATTATTTCAAGAACAAAACAGACAACATTAGGTTAAACATATCCCAGCATGCCTTAACCCAGCTACTACACCCTGCTATTCAGGTGGGTGCCATTACTGAGGTATAACCTAGAGTTCCAGAATTTGATAGTATCTCACTTGATATGCTGACAAAACTTGTAACCTCTACAAAAAGCACTACCTGCTTACTTGATCCCATACCAACAAAACTGTTTAAGGACCTGTGGCCCACTCTTGGACCAACAGTGCTGGAAATTATTAATCTCTCTTTAACCTCTGGATCTGTTCCTAAATGTTTCAAATCTGCAGTGATTACACAATTACTTAAGAAATCTAATCTTGACCCTAGTATACTGAAAAACTAGCTAATATCAAATCTATCATTTTGCTCTAAAATTCTGGAAAAGGTGGTTTCACAGCAGCTCATGGACCACCTTACTGAGAATAAGCTTTTTGAGCCACTGCTGTCTGCTTTTAGAAAATATCATTCCACAGAGACACCTCTCACTAAAGTGGTGAATGATCTGTTTGCAATGGATTCGGACACCACTACGGTTCTGGTGCTATTAGATCTCAGTGCTGCGTGTGATACCATTATATTCTACTCGACAGGCTGGAGAATCATTTTGGGATTACTGGGAATGCCCTTGCATGGCTGACATAATACCTGACCAGTTGTTCTCACTGTGTTTTGTATAATAACACTAACTTTAACTTTAGTGATATGAAATTTGGGGTTCCACAGGGGTCCGTTTTAGGCCCCCTGCTTTTCTCACTTAATATATTCTTTATATTCTCCCATAGGCACATATTCCAGCGTTTTGGTATTACCTTTCATTGCTATGCTGATGATACTCAGTTATACAGTAGTGTTCAGAATAATAGTAGTGCTATGTGACTAAAAAGATTAATCCAGGTTTTGAGTATATTTGTTATTGTTACATGGGAAACAAGGTACCAATAGATTCTCACAAATCCAACAAGACCAAGCATTCATGATATGCACACTCTTAAGGCTATGAAATTGGGCTATTAGTAAAAAAAAAAAAAAAAAAAAAAAGTAGAAAAGGGGGTGTTCACAATAATAGTAGCATCTGCTGTTGACGCTACAAACTCAAAACTATTATGTTCAAACTTCTTTTTTAGCAATCCTGTGAATCACTAAACTAGTATTTAGTTGTATAACCACAGTTTTTCATGATTTCTTCACATCTGCGAGGCATTAATTTTGTAGGTTTGTAACCACGATTTTGCTCGTTTACTAGTGTGCTTGGGGTCATTGTCTTGTTGAAACACCCATTTCAAGGGCATGTCCTCTTCAGCATAAGGCAACATGACCTCTTCAAGTATTCTGTCATATCCAAACTGATCCATGATACCTGGTATGTGATATATAGGCCCAACATCATAGTAGGAGAAACATGCCCATATCATGATGCTTGCACCACCATGCTTCACTGACTTCACTGTGAACTGTGGCTTGAATTCAGAGTTTGGGGGTCGTCTCACAAACTGTCTGCGGCCCTTGGACCCAAAAAGAACACTTTTACTCTCATCAGTCCACAAAATATTCCTCCATTTCTCTTTAGGCCAGTTGATGTGTTCTTTGGCAAATTGTAACCTCTTCTGCACGTCTTTTATTTAACTGAGGGACTTTGCGGGGGACTCTTGCAAATAAATTAGCTTCACACAGGCATCTTCTAACTGTCACAGCATTTACAGGTAACTCCAGACTGTCTTTGATCATCATTTTTTGCACCTGCGTATGTTTTCCACTCTCCAATCAACTTTTTAATCAAACTACGCTGTTCTTCTGAACAATGTCTTGAATGTCCCATTTTCCTCAGGCTTTCAAAGAGAAAAGCATGTTCAACAGGTGCTGGCTTCATCCTTAAATAGGGGACACCTGATTCACACCTGTTTGTTCCACAAAATTGAGAAACTCACTGACTGAATGCCACACTACTATTATTGTGAACACCCCCTTTTCTACTTTTTTTTTTTTTTTTACTAATCACCCAATTTCATAGCCTTAAGAGTTTGCATATCATGAATGCTTGGTCTTGTTGGATTTGTGAGAATCTACTGAATCTACTGGTACCTTGTTTCCCATGAAACAATAAGAAATATATTCACAACCTGGATTAATCTTTTTAGTCACATAGCACTACTATTATTCTGAACACTACTGTACATGCTGATAACTGCTGGTAATCTCATCCACATAAAATCCTTAGATTACCTTGCATCAGTGAGAAGCTGGATGTCCAGCAATTTCCTGCTTTTAAACGCTGATAAGACTGAAATGATGGTTCTTGGTCCAGTGAGACATCAGTATCAATTTGACCAGCTAACACTTAGCCTAGGCTTGTGTGTCATTATTACACTGACAAAGTGAGGAACCTTGGGGTAATTTTTTGATCCTATGTTGTCCTTTGACCTCCACATTAGAGATATTACGAGGATTGCTTTCTTCCACCTGTGAAATATAGCTAAGATTCGTCCCATCCTGTCTATGGCTGACGATGAGGCCCTGATTCTCTTCTAGACTGGACTATTGCAATGTTCTATTTTCTGGTTTACCGCAGTCCAGCATTAGGAGCGTACAATTGGTTCAAAATGCTGCTGCCAAACTTTTGACAGGAAGCAGAATGTTTGACCACATTACACCCATTTTGGCATCTCTTCACTGGCTTCCTGTCACTGTGAGATCAGATTTTAAGGTTCTTCTACTAACCTATAAAATTTTTCATGGATTGACACCTCCCTACTTAGGTGACCTAATTAAACCTTAGGCACCGGTCCGGGCTCTACATTATCAGGGTGCAGGACTACTCTGTGTCTCTATGGTGAATAAAAGGTCTGCGGGTCACAGAGCTTTCTCTTATCGTTCCCCTGTTCTGTGGAATGATCTCCCTGTATCTCTAAAACAGTCAGATTCTGTGGAGACTTTCAAGTCCAGACTTAAGACGCACTTATTTTCCCTTTCATATGGCTAGAATACTGGCGTAGTATGTTACTATGCTTTTTACCATTTAAAATGAATTTTATTAGGAAACGGAGCGTGCCGCGGCCTCAACTTTATCTAAATTCTGGGTTTTTTAGTGAAGCTTCAAGCTAGTGGCCGGCGATCACCTTAGTATTTCTTCTGTTTTTCTTGTTGCTTAATGCTGACAAATTGTACTGAATTTGTCTTTCTGATGCCTGAATCTGTTTTTTCTCTCTGTTTGAGGTTGCAGCTCCATCCAGAGATGGGTGTGGCATCTACTTCTGCAACCCGTCCCATCTTGTGCACTGGCAAATTTCCTGTTTATTCACTTTGTAAACTGTTTGGCAATTGTGTCTGTAGCATGACCCAAGCAGAGGGTCGCCCCTTTGAGTCTGGTCTGCTTGAGGTTTCTTCCTCAAATCAGAGGGAGTTTTTCCTTACCACTGTTGCTCTGGGGGTTGGTAAGGTTAAACCTTACTTGTGCGACGCACCATGAGGCAACTTTGTTGTGATTTGGCGCTATATAAATGAAAATAAATTGAAAAAAATTGCCAATGGAGTGTTTAGTTGTCCTGAATCCTTCAGCTGTGTCAATCGCCGTACAGCTTAAAATAAAGTCCTGCAATGACATAAACCATCACAGTATAATACAACACTAAAATTTAGGGCCTTCTAGCACAATGGTCCACTCCTCACACAAGTGCCAACTCAAAAACATTAACGTTATAGATGAAAACAAGAGCTAGTTTGATTTCAATTCAATTTCAATTTATTTTCATTTATATAGCGCCAAATCACAACAGAGTTGCCTCAAAGCGCTTCACACAGGTAAGGTCTAGCCTTACAACCCCCAGAGCAACAGTGGTAAGGAAAAACTCCCTCTGATTTGAGGAAGAAACCTCAAGCAGACCAGACTCAAAGGGGTGACCCTCTGCTTGGGCCATAACATAAAGTACAGAACAATTCACAGAACAATTCACGGACGAATATACAAGAAGGCAATTGGCACAGGACAGGAGGATCGCCAACACAAACACAACTCCATCTCTGGATGGAGCTGCACCTTAAACAGAGAGAAAAAACAGAATCAGGCAAGAAAAAAACTGAATCAGGCAAGAAAAACAGAATCAGGCAAGAAAAAACAGAATCTGGCAAAGTCAGAAAGATGCATTTTCTCTGGGACTACCTGATAAGAGAACGATTAATAAAAGAGATGGCCATTATCTACAGGCTATTCTGGACTTGGACACTGGGGTCAGGAATCTGACCTTTGCCCCACCCTTAAGTTGCCCTGACACTTGCCCGACTTTGATCCGCACACTTGCATGCACATCATCATGGATTATCTCCACCCGCTTTGTTCCCAGCTGGACGCTGTGCTTTGTTCCACTGGCTGCCACGCGTTGTGCACTTGACGCTGCGTATATAAAAATTATTTTGTAGTGGCTTAATCATTTTTTCTCAGAGTTGGCTGCTGAAAAGGCCTCTAATCGCTTCCAGAATCACAGAGGACCGCTCCAGCTGCAGCTTTTTCCCCTCTCTCCTCGCTCACTGAATGAGGTGGAGAAAGTATTTGGAACCGTCTAAAAGGTCATTATTTGTCATATTTATATTGTAATGGCTTGGTAAAACAGTTGCATGTTCATTCGTTCTTGTGAGCAGCTGTAAAACTAAGTTTATTATAGATTTAACATCTTGTTATAATTGTTCAGATGAGCTGCACTCTGATGCGGTGCACTGACTCCATCACTCGCACTCACATGCAGTATTTTTACTTGTGTGCGTAATGTTCACGTGAAGTTCACATAATTACGCGTGATGGAGATTTTGAACATTTCAAAAAAAATTTTGCGCAGTTTACAATGGTTTACAATGAGTTTGAGATGGGTTTACTCTCGTGCATGGTAGAGTGTATGCAAGTGCGAGGATCAAAGTTGTGCAAGTGTCAGGGGGACTGGGGCACATTTGTTGAAGATCTAACGTAAAATATACATTAAATGGGGTTTTCAATGTTAAACTTAAATGGCAACAAAATCTGTAGTCTGGATCACATCCAGATCAGACTTTGTCAGTCAATAAAGGATACTATCCTACATAACACTCTCAAATATGAAGGAAATTCGATCTTTTTTGAAAGAGTTATGAATTTGTGAAACGTTGTTCAATGTTAAAGGATAGGGAATTTCCATTTTTCCCAAATTTTCCTAACTTTGACCTTTGATGTAGGTTTTATCAGCTTTTGCCCATCAGTATATGAAACCTCTGTAAAAATTTCATAACATCTGAAAAAGTGTGGGTTACAGGCTTTCAAAAACAACAAACAGGGGCAGAGGTAACAAACAATCCATGATCTTAACTGGACACAAGTTTGACAAGAAAACTAAAAATAATATGACTGCTTGAAAGTGACAAAGAAAACTTTGTGAGAATAATGCAAAAAAAAAAAAAAGAAAAAAAAAAAAGAGCCACATACGAGGTCTGTCCATAAAGTATAGGTCCTTTTTATTTTTTTCAAAAACTATATGGATTTCATTCATATGTTTTACGTCAGACATGCTTGAACCCTCGTGCGCATGCGTGAGTTTTTCCACGCCTGTCTGGTGACGTCATTCGCCTGTGAGCACTCCTTGTGGGAGGAGTCGTCCAGCCCCTCGTCGGAATTCCTTTGTCTGAAGTTGCTGAGAGACTGGCGCTTTGTTTGATCAAAATTTTTTCTAAACCTGTGAGACACATCGAAGTGGACACGGTTCAAAAAATTAAGCTGGTTTTCAGTGAAATTTTAACGGCTGATGAGAGATTTTGAGGTGACACTGTTGCTTTAAGGACTTCCCACAGTGCGAGACGTCGCACAGCGCTCTCAGGCGGCGTCATCAGCCTGTTTCAAGCTGAAAACCTCCACATTTCAGGCTCTATTGATCCAGGACGTCGTGAGAGAACAGAGAAGTTTCAGAAGAAGTCGGTTTCAGCATTTTTATCCGGATATTCCACTGTTAAAGGAGATTTTTTTAATGAAAGACGTGCGGACGGGTCCGCGCGTCGGCTCACAGCCGCCGCGACGCTCCGCCACAGGAAAAAACACCTCTGTTGGAAGCCTTAAGGAGAAGTTGGAACATGTCCAGCTGTTAAACAATTTCTCACATACTCACTCACTGAAAGCCATCAAAAGCCGCCTGGATTTTACAAATGGTTATCAACACGGAGGTGTTTTTCCTGTGCCGCCGCTCCGCGCCGGCTGCGTCCCGACGCGCGGACCCGTCCACACGTCTTTCATTAAAAAAAATCTCCTTTAACAGTGGAATATCCGGATAAAATGCTGAAACCGACTTCTTCTGAAACTTCTCTGTTCTCTC